>NC_047105.1:101133825-101308825 GCF_902500255.1 Thalassophryne amazonica | reverse complement strand
TTAGGATGTTTTCAGGTCGAAACAGGCCGACGACGGTGCCTGGAAGCGCTGCAGGACGTCCCGCTCTGTGGGAAGTCCTTACAGCGACAGAAACACCCCATAATCTCTCATCAGCCGTTAAACTTTTCACCGAAAACAAGCTTAATTTCTCGAATAGTGTCCACTCGGATATTCCTCACAGGTCCAGAAAAAATTTTGATACAGCAACGCGCGCCATCTGGAGCAGCGTGTGAAACAAAGGAATTCAGCCGAGAGGGCTGGACCACGTCTCACACAAGGCCTGCCCACAGGGAAATGATGTCACCGACACGTGTGAAAAAACTCACGCATGCGCACGAGGGTTCAAGCATGATTGGTGTAATCGCACGTCATTCAAATCCATATAGTTAAAAAAAAAATAAAAGGGTCGGTTTATTATCTAATAGACCTCGTATAGGCGGTTTTGCACATATACAACACATACATGCATGTAAATGTGTAACTTTTGTCAGACTGGATGTCATTGTGTCAGGGCAAAGAGCAGCGTGTCAGAAATAGATATGCACCTCATCAAACTTGTACTCCCTATCGCTAATGAGCCTCGCTCAGAGCCATGTGTTCTCTGCCCTGCTTCATTTTCGCTTTTCCTCCTTCGTCTTTTCATCCTTTGTTCCTATACCCTCCGGTGTTTATTACCATCTACATTACACATAGTCGTAGTTCTTTGAATATGTAACCCCTGTAGCCTGCCCTGGCTACATCTGAGGGTGACATTTCTCATTCGCTGAAAAACTGCAGAATGAAAAAGAAAACGCTCTGTCTTCATGCCCTCTCATGTGAATCATCCAAAATTGTAATAACATCACTACAGCAACAGATCCTGCCTTAGACACCCGGCCTGCTTTGACTGCCCTGACGGGTACATGCAGTTCCTCTTTATCCCCCCAAAAACTCTGAGAATCATCTGCCGCTAATGCCACGTTTCTCATTAAGTGATGTGCCGCTACATATAAAGAATTTTTAATCGTGCTTCCGGCATGCAAAGAAGCCCATCCTGCAGCCAGACAGTAGATAAAGACGGGTACATGACTGATCAAGGACTGAGCAATACGAATGACTAACTAGGAGAAGTGCTGAGGCAGAACGAGGATAGGGGGAAAAAATGCAGAGGACAAGAGGTGGTACTCGCTCCACTGAATGTATCACAGAACATTTCTGTTTTATTCAAGTTTAAATCGAAGACTTTGATTGCACCTGAGAGCTGTGCAGAGCAGAGTTGAGATGTGAGCACGGCTGTATGTCTGCACTCAGCGGAAACGGGAGAAGAGGTGGAATGTAATACGAAAGCAAAAATCGAGGATGTGCGGCAGAGGTCCTCCTTCTCACTAATAATGAGCCGCTTTGCATCTGCTAAGAGCAAAACTCAAGCCGCTGATCCTGGTAAGAGCTGAGCGTGATGGTTAGACTCTAAGTAGACTTTTCATTGTGTGGTATTACGCTTAATCACACAAATACCAACCAATTACTCACCCCAAAATAAAACTGACTAATGGGGAAGAAGGAGGAATGTTTTGGCTGCTCTCATTTTGTTCGAGGTAGCCACATGGCTCAAATTACGGTGGGATCTGATCCCCTCATTTAAGACTTGGATCACAGCAAAAGAGGTAAAAACAACAGTTTGGGTGGTGGAGCCAAGCATTTATATGGGCAGCATGGTGGCTTAGTGGTTAACACTGTTGCCTCACAGCTAGAAGGTCATGTGTTCGATTCCCGCCTTGTGGTCTTTCTGTGTGGACTTTGGGTGGGTTTCCTGCGGGTGCTCCGGTTTCCTCCCACATTTAAAAACATCCATGTTAGGTGAATTGGAAACTTTATAATTGTCCATTTTCCCTTGCAAAAGAGGTCTTGATCTCAAAGGAACTAACCTGGTTAAAATTATATTCTTCTTACCTTTAACTGAAAATATTACAGTTTATTTCCTATATTTATGCCTGGAAGAAACTTGCAATAGGTTTTCAGACACCCCTAAAGTGTACATACCACTTATTTATAGTAGTTGAAAATCTTGTGTGCCTGCTCCAATCCCATCATTACAATGACTTATCTAAGTCTATGACCAGTGCGCTGCACAAACCAAAGGATACTGTTGTGTGGGCCGCCAGAAGAGGAGGTACTGCTGGCCCACCACCAGAGGGCGCCCTGCCTGAAGTGCGGGCTTCAGGCACGAGAGGGCGCTGCCGCCACGGATACAGCCGAGGGTGACAGCTGTCACTCATTATCTCTTGACAGCTGTCACCCATCTACTCTACATCATCTCACTCCATAAAGACCAGACGTCATCTCCACCTCGTTGCCGAGATATCGTACTTCTATGGAGGTAACTTCTCTGCTTGTATTAATTGATTCCAACAGCTATTGTGTTGCAGCTGTCAACCAGAGGACCGGCGTGGGTCGCGACTGTTTTGTCCTACGTCCCGTCAGATAAGTGGTTAAACAGACGCTGCACGAGTGTGTGTTAGAGGTGGAGGTGGCATTCCCACCGTTGTTGTTACGGGGTGTACACACACCCACACTTGACTGTCTTTGTTCTTCGCCAGCAGTACCAGATCCGACAGTCGGGGACTGTGATCACCTGGGAATTCGGGACTTGGCGGCTCCAGTATTCACCAGGTTCGGTGGCGGCGGAAATCGTGTGGTTCCGGCTCTTCTCAGGACAGACGTCTTCTATCCTCGAGCCTGCCCACACGTCACCTTTGTGGATTGACTGTTATCAGATTCTGAGATTGTCTGTGTATTCGTTGTGCACCTTCACAACATTAAATTGTTACTTTTTTGGCTCATCTATTGACCGTTCATTTGCGCCCCCTGTTGTGGGTCCGTGTCACTACACTTGCACAACAGATACTGTAGTAGGATAATGTAACTGTCCAGTCTGTTTAATACTCTTAGGCTGTGTCACAGTTCAAGGACTGCATCCTACGAAGGCTGCATTCTAAAAAGTTCTGACCACCCAAGGCTGAACCAATGCTTATGAAATGAGAGGATCTAGCCCATGATAATGAGTATTGTCATAAGCTTATCCTGGCTCTACCCCTGACACCCAGCATAGCATAGTGGGTGTAACCCATAGTTTAATGAACATTTTTTGCATTGTTTGGGCCATGACGAACATGCCTGTTGCATCCTTCATTTTCAGGGCAAAAAAGGATGTGTTTTTTGGCTGAATTCCAAGGTGCCTTCCAATTGAGTCAGTCTAGATGCACAACTATGTGGTCAACAAATGCAGCCTTCAGTTGATGCAGATCCTGAATTAGGACACAGCCTTAGTGTCTACAGATGAATGCTACCATTAGTTACTTTCTAACTTTGTCCATAAATCACAGTTTATGTGATACTTACCTAGCCATAGCTAACTCATGTTAGGGATGTAATGTCAACAATTTTGAATGTTAGATAAGCCTCAATAGTTAAGGGTCACCACATCATTTGTCACTGTATAATTCATATTTGGGATCTGGCATTACATGCAATTAGAATCCACATGTTGAGTGATGCAACTCCAAATGTACAGGGAAATTAGAGATGAACTTTGAACCTTGGACTTTGCTTCTGTGAGGCAAGGGATCAACTACTGTTCCAACTCATTACCTGGCTAATGAGAAACTAACTGTTAAAAATCACAAAGTTCTGCTAAAGCAATTGGAAAATATCTGTTATATGTAAATTTCACATGGAGCTCTATCAGAACTGTCATGGGTGTCTGGATGGCTTCTTCACTCCAGTCCTTCATGCACAATCACCAGTTTTTAAGCTTGTTCTCAACACATTTACAACAAGGGTGTCATTTATGACACCCTTGCAGGGTAGTGGGATAGGTAACCAGTATTTGTTTTCCTTAATTCCTGCGTGTCTGTCACTGTTTCAACAAGGACTTTTGATCTGTTTTGGAGCAAATATATTGGAATGAGGGTCAGTCAAAGACAAATGGATTTGATGCTGAGAAAAACAGACCAAGACCAATTTTGGCACAAAACGTATAGCTTATATTTACAATGGTTACTGCAAAGATTTGGTTATAGATACACCCTTTGATAATATTATACAAATAATGAATGTTTAGGAGTTCAATGGTCCAAATATTTCCTAAAGTGGAAGATGAACTGTTCCATTCAACTCGGCTTCATTATCATTAAATGAAACATTACAGCTTTCACCAAATTAAATATTTGTTCCTTTGAAATAATGAAAAAAAAACATTCATTGTTTGTTTTATATTACAGCTAAAATAGATCATTGTCATTTGATATTTTATTAATTTTTATATAACGGTTGAGTGGATCCTTGTGATTTGATTGGTGCTTTGTATGTCACATGACATGGATTAATTCATCCCGTTTGTGTTGCATTGCATTCAGAGTGGGGCTTGGTTCCATTTAGAGTGCAAATTTGGTTCATACGTTTGGTACCATTGCACTCTCACATGCACGCGCACATGCATGGCGACATGATGATTTGATTGAGTTAACTGACACTGCTACACACACACACACACACACACACACACACACACACACAAAATCCACTCCCCTGCTTGAGTTAACTGACGCTGCTACACACACACACACACACACACACACACACACACACACAAAATCCACTCCCCTGTAAGCCTCTGGATGCATGAAGAGCTGCTAACATGAAACGCTGATGTGATTTTTGGCTGAACTGAGGAACTACACAATGGAACAGCATCACTGGACTACACGTCACAGTGGAACACCAAAATGTAAGTCCCTTTTCTGTTGTTTATAAATTAATAAAATATCAAATGACAATGATCTATTTTAGCTATTAGCTAATCGCCTCGTTGAATGGTATGTTCCAGCTTTCACCTCATGAAATATTCGGACCATTGAACTCATAAACATTCATTATTTGTATAATAAACAACAGAATATGGACTTACATTTTGGTGTTCCACTGGTGCTTAACAGTCCAACACAAACTTTAAATTGGAATACAAAATTGCAACAATGTAGTCTGTGATGCCATCCACTGACTTTGTGTACTTCCAAAAAAAAAAGTGAAAAATCACATCAGAAATTTACCCAGCTTTTCATCTTAAGAGCTCTTCATGCCTCCAGACAGCTTACAGCATAGTGGATTTGGGATTTTTTTGTTTTGTTTGGTTTGGTTTTTTTGTGTTTGTAGAATTAGCAAGGTCAATTAGCTCTTCAAATCATCGGATGTCAGCAAAACAAACGCTGGTATGTTTAGCTAAATGCCGTTTCTAGTACTGTGAGTGCATGTGGTGGTCGGGGCGTGCAATAGCACATTTCATGTACCACCAAAATTGCACACTAAAAAAGAACTATCGCACGGTAAATGAAACACAGTGGCAAATGGTACGAATAATCCATGTCATGTGACATACTAGCCACCAATCAAATGACAAGGATCCACTCAGCCATTATATAATAAACACTAATACACCCGTGGATACACTAATGTGAACCCATATATCACCTTTGTCTGGATCACATGAAATTTTGACTTTGGATGACCTTGATAGATCAATCTCAGTGTGACCCATCTTCAAAGCACTCCCAAAAACCATTTGCACAGAATATATAAATTCTTTTGGGATGTGTCCAAGCCCACGTTGGTATTTCAGGGGTGGGAAATACTGGTGCAAAGGAGTTGAAATTACATTGTTCATTAAGTATAAGTGTATTGTAACCTGAAAATAATATTGACCAACCAACGCGGCTGCTGTTCATTGCTTTAAAACAGATGCATGGTGCTGTGGCATTGAGAAAGTGGCCAATTAGCATGCCGATACAGTGGCATAAGGATGCTAAACTCGAAAGTGTATTATTGTTTGGGGGGGGGGGGGGGGGGGGGGGTGGTGACTGTTTTTTGAGGGGGGTGGGGTTCCAAATTTTTGTTGCACTTCCCCTGTGTGGCTCTAATACCCCTGTCACACATAGCCGGAATCATGCAGAATGGGGTCAGAATTATGAATCGCGCACATACGAAAAGTGTCGGATTTCAGTTCCAAAACATTGTGACAGCCATCTGTGGAAGTCCACACAGTTGGTCAAAATTGGCCGGCGGCCCCGACTATGACAGACATGTTCAAAACCCTCCGGGCGCTGTTGAGATGGGACACCTATCCGACGGTGGTCCATGTGTAATCTGAGGACCATCTGACCACAATTTACGTATTCAAAACAGGATCCAAATCTATTTGAGTGCATACGAGGGAACCTCGAGATGGATCTGGCACGGTATGCCTGCCAGTATGACCCGCAATGCCATGTATAATAATGCCCCCCCTCCCCCCAGAGTGCAAAGGAACTGTTGAAATGTATGTGTCACGCTTTAACATGATAATTCTGAATTATTATCATGTACAGTGAATGTGAACAGCGGATATCAAATCAAAAGCATCACCGCGATTGCTCTCACTGCCTCCGATGTGCTTACTGAGTCTGCGGGCTCGGTAAACGCCGCAGCGGCCCACTCACATCGCCCTCCTGTCTGCTGTGCGGAGTTGCGGCCAAAATCTGGCAACAGGTCCAGAGACTACACTTGCTGTTTTGATACGGATGTTGACCGCAGCCGCAGAGCTCCGTGGCCACCGAGAGAGGACTTGGATTCTATAATATTTGATATTAATAATTAATAATTGTAAAAAATACCGCTGACTACTTCGTGGATTTCGCTTATCGCGGGTTATTTTTAGAATGTAACTCCGGCGATAAACGAGGGACCACCAAATGTTGATACGGCTGACATCCTGGCATCAACAGGCATATAGCCTGTTAAGCCAGGCCCTATTTACCATTTCCCTCTGCGCAATGTCTTCTTGAAAAAATATCTGTGAGCTTTGCACACTTGGCAGCATCTTCCTCCAAAGCTTTTCTTTTTCTTAATCTAGCTTTTTCAGCCTCACCTGGCTTTTTTCTGTCCATCTTTTCACTCACGGGCCACTCCTCCTATACTTGATAGTAGCGCAAGTCCCATCTGAGTGCACAGGGCTTGACTGGACTGAACTAACTGTAATGAATGCATAGGAGTGGTAAACGTGTAATGTATGTCCCTGCCTTAGGCTTTGGAAAAGATAACAGCGTTGCAAAAGAAGCAGTCTTAAGTCACTTTCTTGTGAATTTTCGTGATTGTAAAACATTTATAACACTTAATGTCTTCTCTTTAAGATACAGCAGCCCAAGTGTCTTGCTGTGTAGCCTAACAGTTAGTGGTGGTCATATAACACCCCTTCACAACGGCCCCAGGTTGGTCCAGCCCACCGGGAAAACTCCCGACTCTCCCGATTACCCAGCATGCGGTAGCTGCTGACCACGCCTCTTTTCCTCCCGACTGCATCGGATTATGGCAATATTTGGCATGTCGGGCATGGTTCCTGCACATTCTTGCTATGTGTGATGGAGGCTTAAGAGATGAATACTTGTTCTATCATTTTACTTTTTTATTGCTGGATGTCACAGAAATATCTTGGCTCTGTGGCAAGGTTGTTAAAAAATAGATTACATTTTTTTATGTCTTTATTTGTCATTCAGGAAGCAGCTTAAACTCACAGTTCTTGATGTGGGTCCAACTGGAGAAGGACGGAGACAAAAAATTGTTGATAAAAGATGATATGAGGCATTCAGTTATACATCAGGATGGCACAGACACTTTATTTAGCACGCACATGTTCCTCACCGTTCATGCCTCAGAGTGGACTGAAATCCTCTCGGACGAGGAAAAGATGTTATGATCAAAGGCAGTGTGAGGAAAGGTATTCGGTTATATCAGCTCACTTCCAAAAACAGTTTTTTATTTTTCTCTGCATGTCTACTATCCACATTGTTGTCAATGCCCTCAGAGAGAAGGCATTTCTAAGAGCACGCATTAATCCTCATTTAAACTCAACTCACAAAATTCACAGAAAGCAGGTCAAAAGGTTTTTTGTAAGAAAAGCCGGGGAGCTCATATCGCTTAAAACCTCGGGGACTTGAGAAAGAGAGCCCTACATAGCCACTGGCTCTCAGTGTTATATCTTTGTAAATAAACACCGACAGCTTCTCCCACATTCCCACAAAGTTACATATGTCTCTTATTGGCAAGCCCATAGGGAAAGGTGACACTTACAGAAGATTGTCATGGCTCCTGTGTAGATATTGTTAAATCTGCCATATTGTCAGAGGTTGTTATTGATGGCCCTAGGTATAAAAGTCAGTGCAGGAAGTGATGAACAGGATGACCATCCATGTTAGAAGGCAAAAAAGAAAATAAATAGACTAAAGTATATTAGTATATCATTATTATTCATTCATTATCTATACCTGCCTTCTCCAATCAAGGGACATGCGGGACTGTAACGTATCACAGCAGTCATAGAGCGTGAGGTGGACTACATTATTATTGCCAACTTCATTGGCAGAGGTTATGTTATCGCCCATGTGTGTCTGTTTGTGTACAGCCTGGAGCCCACAATATATCATTATGAAATTTTTACTGGATTCAAATCCTGATAGGCAAGAACTAATTGAATTTTCAATGTCATAGGCCAAATGGCAAAGTCAGGAAAAGTCTTTGAAAACTGGAAAAATCCCTGTCTTTAACATCAAAAATGCATACCTCTGTCAACAAAGATCAAATTTCTTTGAGAGTATTGTGTAGGATGTGTTCTTTACCAACTGACAGTCTGATCCAGATCTGATCCAGATTACAGATTTTGTAGCCATTTAAACTGAACATTGAAAACCCCATTTAATGTATGTTTTCTATTGTATTTTAATCAAACATGCCCCAATCACTCTCATATGTGAAAGTGAGGTGCAGGCTGGCACTCACTATCTCTTGACAAAGTTTGATCCGGATTGTGGACATATGAATTTAATATTAAGCCCATTTGATGTACATTTTGCATTATATCTCAATCAAAAGTGCCTCAATCACTCTCATTTGTGACAATGAGGTGCAAACTGGCACTCTCAATGAATAGACTAAGTTTGATCCGCATCTGATCCATACTGCAGATTTAGCGGATATTTGATTCTTTTTAACGTTGAAAAGCTGTCATGGATCGAGGAGGCTTGGCACAGAAGGCTGTAGGAGGTATATGTAGACTCACAGACACAAAGGTTTGGAGTGAATAAAAAGGCTTTATCTGGGATACTTGCAACTGGTTCGGTACACAGGCAGGTAACAAGTTGAGGTGAGGTCCAAAAAACAAGCAACGTTCAAACACACGGTGTCAAGGAGTTCACAAGGCTGAGACAGAGGCAGAGTCAAAAAAAATGAGCAGAGTTCAGAAAATACAAGCAAGGTCAAAATACAATGAGGCAAAACAGGACTATGGACTGAGGGTGAAATAAATTTGACAAACTGATGAGGAACTGTGAGGGCTTAAATAATGGGCAGGGTAATCAGGGAGTGAATGAGGAACAGGTGTGTGGAAGGTTCAGGAAAAGGCGTGACAGGGAAACACAAAGGCTGGTGCAACAGGATGAAGTGACACAAAAAGCAAAACAAAGCAAGAGAAATAAGTGACAGAAAAACCCAACGGCGGAAAACAATGTGCCCAAAGACTAACAGTAATTAATGTGAACAAAACAAAGGGACAATCTAGGAAATAACATGAAAAGGAGGACAACAAGAAAATTAAAGACTATAACCAAAACTAGAACAGAACTGACTATGGCTAAAGTATAAAAGTAAATACAATAAACAATATTGAAATGGTAACACAAGCAGTTGACTAAACAGGAAATAACTGATGAACAGAAAACAAAACCAGAGACTGCAAAATACAGATAATGCAAGAATGAATACATAACAAAGAATAACTGATAACTGTGATGATATGTGAACGTGTGGGCCACCGTAGTGGCTCTTATATATGACGTCACAGGGTCACGTTCAGAATAAACAGGCAGTTCTAGTCAGTACAACCTACATGGTAGTCACGTTATTGCTTCCGCTCATGACATCGTGTCAGAAGTAACCGATTCAGCAACTAATCAGCGAGAATGGTAAAATTAGGATCTCCAGAAAAGTTTGACTTCACCCACCCGGTGGAATGGTCGATGTGGCGCCGTCGTTTTGATCGTTATTGAGTGGAGACGAAACTGGACCAGGACAGTGGGGAAGTTCAGGTGAACACGCTTCTCTATGCTATGGGAAGGGAAGCCGAGGCTATCTATGAGTCATTCATGTACGACCGGATTGAAAATGCCGAGGATGAGGAGGGGAACAATGAAATAAGTCCCGAAATTAATTATGACATTGTGATACAAAAGTTCCATGAGCATTTTGTGCCAAAAAGAAATGTAATACATGAACGGGCATGCTTTCATAAGCGAGTGCAAAAGCCTGATGAGCCCGTGGAAGCCTTTATCTGAAGCCTGTACGAGCTAGCACAGTACTGTGAGTTCGGCGCTAACAAGGACGAGCAAATAAGGGATAGACTTGTGACTTGTGAGGCAGAACTGTCTCTTGAGAAAGCAATCCACATAGTTGGTCAAAATGAACAAATAAAACAACAAAATGTGTGCTTGCGTGCGGACTGTTCAGTGGATGCTATGAGGCAAGGACAAGGGAGACTGCAATCCAATGGAAGAAATGGCGGGAAGGACAGACCGCAGTGGGCGAAGAGCGACAGGGGTGAGTCGCAGCAGTTTGCCTGTTCACGATGTAATGGCCAGCATGGAAATGCACGCCCTTGCCCAGCTAAGAATAGGAGATGTAGAAATTGCAACAAAATAGGGCACTTCGAGGCTGTCTGCCAAAGTAGAGCACTAAAAGAAGTGAACACTGCGTCCGACAATGAATACTGTGAGGATGCATTTTTTGTTGGCGCTGTACGTGAGGCGACGCCAGACGTGATTGCACAGCCGGACCCTGACAATGAGTGACTAGTAGAGCTGGATGTGAATGGCAGTCCTGTAGAGTTTAAAATAGACACAGGTGCAGACATTACAGTAATGTCACAGATTGCTTTCAATAAACTACTGCGACGTCCACGGTTGATCATGACTGGGCCAAAACCCCCCATTACCAGCCCAGGAGGTGAGGTGCAAACTGTGGGCAGGTTCCTCGCCTTAAGTCCATACAAGGGACAGCGCTACAAGTACTGGGTGACTGTTATCAAGGGGCCATACTCTCACAATCTACTGGGACGCAGTGTTGCCAAGAGAATGGGTCTAGTAATGAGAGTGAATGCCATTACATCTGATCTGCTTAGTGATGTGTTTGGGGACATTGAACTGTTCAAGTGTGACCCAGTGAAAATCGAATTAAAGCCTGATGCAGAGCCCTACTCCCTGGCGACGCACGTCGCATCCCGTTTCCTCTCCTTCCAAAGGTGGAAGCTGAATTGAAGCGAATGCTGTCTCTGGGCATAACTGAGGAGGTCACAGGCCCCACGGATTGGTGTGCCCCAATGGTCCCCGTTGAGAAAAAGAACAAAGAGCAAGTGAGAGTGTGCGTAGACCTAAAACGCCTGAACAGAGCGGTGTGGCGTGAGAGGTACATTTTGCCCACTCTCGAAGACATAGCTCCAAAGCTGGCTGCAGCAACAATATTCTCCACTCTCGACGCGACAAGTGGGTTCTGGCAAATCCCATTAGAGGAGAGTAGCCGTACGCTGACAACGTTCATCACTCCTATGGGAAGGTTTTATTTCCGTAGGCTGCCATTCGGGATAACGTCAGCATCTGAAATCTTCCAGAGACAGATGTCCACTTGCTTAAAGATCACGAGGGGGTGGTCGTAGTGATGGATGACATCCTTGTATATGGAGCCACAACTGAAGAGCATGATCGTCGTTGCAGATGCGAGCAGCTATGGCCTAGGTGCTGCGTTGATGCAAGAACATGGGGGTGAGTTGAAGCCAGTGGCATTCTGTTCCTGTACACTATCAGAGGCAGAAAAAAGGTACTCACAGATTGAAAAGGAGTGCCTGGCATGTGTGTCGGCCTGTGAGAGGTTCGTCCGCTACATACAAGGTATGGCCAGCTTCCACATACACACAGACCACAAACCTCTCTTGCACTTATAAATACGACTTAGACAAGGTTCCTCCCAGGTGTCCGAGGCTCCTCATGCACCTTCTGAACACATCCTGGGGAAACAAATTGTTGTTGCTGACACACTTTCCAGATGGCCCTTGTCCGAGGTGAGCGATGGAGAGCTGGAGCAGGAGGTACAGGCCTATGTTGAGTCAGCTGTTGCAAATGCCCCAGTCTCATCACAGAGGCTCAGTGAGATCCGCACAGCCACTCAGCAAGACAGTGAGCTGCCACAGATTGTCGCCTTCCTCAGAAATGGGTGGCCACCCAGGTCGCGAGTGCTGCCATCCCTGCTGCCTTACTTCTCCGCGAGGGCACATCTCTCTGAAACAGATGGGCTGGTGATGTATCAGGACAGGATCGTCATCCCTGCTGCCCTGAGACCTGCCATACTGGAGCAGATTCACGGAGGCCACCAGGGCCTCACAAGGTGCCGTGCACGAGCAAGGATGTCAGTGTGGTGGCCATGCATCGGCAGCGAGATAACCCAGAAAGTGTCAACATGTCAATTCTTCATCCAAAACAGGCCCACTCAGCGACGGGAACCATTACTCACCACAGCTCTTCCAGAGGGCCCTTGGCAGTGCATAGCAGCAGATCTCTGTGAACTAGAGAAACAGACCTACATCATAGTGACAGATTACTACTCCAGAGACATTGCAATAGCTCACCTCACTTCGACATCTAGTACCCAGGTCATCAATAGGCTCAAGGCCATGTTCGTGAGATGGGGGATACTGCTCGAACTGGTGAGTGACAGTGGCACACAATTTACATCTGACGAGTTCAAAGACTTTAGTGAGAAGTATGGCTTTGTTCATACTACAACTAGCCCTCACTATCCCCAAGCAAACGGTGCCGCGGAACGGGCTGTTCAGATGGCCAAGCACATCCTGAAGCAGCCTGATCCACATCTTGCTCTGCTATGTTACAGAGCAACCCCCAGTGCAGCAACCGGCATGAGCCCAGCTCAGCTCATGACTGGAAGATGCATCAGAACTACACTTCCTATGTTGGAAGAGAAGCTACAGCCTGCACCTGTTGACAAACAACAGGTTCATGAGAAAGACGCACAGACAAAGTCATCGTACCAGTTCTACTACGACCGCCGCCACTCTGCTTGTCATCTTCCACCGCTTCATCAGGGCCAGGATATCAGGGTCAAGATCGACGGAGAGAAGGGGTAGAAATCTCCTGCCAAAGTCATTGGCCGATGCAAAGAGCCCCGGTCGTACCTGGTGAAGACGGACGGCGGTGCAGTGCTGCATCGCAATCGGCGACATCTACAAGCAGGGCCAGAGTCTTCGGATTCATCTGACCAACGAGAGCCACCAGTTGAGGGACCAACACCGCCGCCAGGTAGACCTTCACCTGCAGCCAGTCCAGCGCGCAGTGACAAGCCACCAGACCAGAGGGCCCCAGCTGTGGGGCATGCAACCCCGCATACACCAGCACAGAGTGGGGTAAAGGTGACTTCCAGGGGCCGTGAGGTCAGACTTCCATCAGGTATAGAGACACTTAGTTAGGCCTGCTTTGTTATAATACTTAAAAAAAAAAAAACAGAGGGAACGTGTTTTGAAAAAAAAATAAAATAAAAGGGGGAGCAAATGTATCAGATGTAGTGCGAAACAACAACACGATTTGCTATTTTAAGTTTTATTATCAACTGACAGTATTCATATGTTATTGATGAGGTTTAACAATTTTCATGCCAACGGTTATGAGTTATTATGAGTTATAATGAACGATGCATTCTTCTGCCATAGCACGGGACTATGGACATGGACTGCATGGCTGTTGCCGAAGTTAAACACCTAGTGACTCTTTGAACTGTTTTGAGTGATAGGAACAGCAACTACTGAGGGCAGAATAAATCCCTACATTGCTGTGGATGGTGGGCAGTCTACCCCAAAATCCTAGTTTATATGAAATTGTACCTGTTCAGTCTTAATGGGGGTCTTCAACTTAAAAGGGGGAGATGTGATGATATGTGAACGTGTGGGCCACCGTAGTGGCTCTTATGTATGACATCACAGGGTCACGTTCAGAATAAACGGGCAGTTCTATTCAGTACAACCTACATAGTAGTCACGTTATTGCTTCCACTCATGACAATAACCGAGAGAGAAACTAGTGACAAAAGCATTACACACAAAAAAGAAATAAACAGAATCAAACTGAGACTAAAATGACAAAAGTATAATCAAGAGCACAGAATAAATCAAGACATGAAGCTTGGGCTGGGGCAGAACCTGACAAGAGCCCTTTTCATCTGTTGTTTGAATTATATTTTAGCTTATGAAAAGCCACTTCTAACATGACTTTGACTTTGGTAAAAATTTGTGGAGTGTTGGCGGAGGATTATACTGTTCCAACGCAGTGCTCTTGTTATTAATATTTTTGGCTAGGACAGTATTTGTGTGTGCGGGTTCCCTCCAGGTGCTCTGGCTTCTATCCCATTTCCACAGACATGCAGCTTAGGTGAATTGGTGACTCTAAATTCATTGCAGGTGTGCGTGAAAGAGTAAATGTGTTTGTCTTTCCTACAATAAACTGATGACCTGTCTAGGGTGTACCCCACCTCTCGACCAGTGACCATTGGAAAAGGCTACAGCAGCGCATTACCCTGAGGAGGAATAAGGTGGTTCAGAAAATAAATGGATGAATTTTGTACTCAACTCAACCTTTATCTCTAAAGTACATTTAAAATGACAGCGGATGACCAAAGTACTGTACAAAATAGAAAAATGGGCACCAGGTTACCCCCAATCATAAATAAATAAATTTACAATGGAAATAAAATTGCAACCATCAATAAAAAACAAAAGAAAAAATAAAATAAAGAATAAAGGATAGAGAAAAAATAGAGGTGCAATTGATCATTTAGGAAAGGCCAGAGAACAGAAGCAGGTTTTTAAAGAGGATTTAAAAGTCTCAAGGGTGACGGATGATATAAAGTTGAAGGGAAGACTATTTCAGAGCCTTGGGTAGCCGCCACAAAGGCCTTATCAACTCTAGTTTTGGATCTGGTTTTAGGCACCTCCAGCAACAGTTGGTCAGAAGACCTTAAGGCTAAAAACAAAATCAACACAATAACGGAGCTGAAACCAGTGAAGAGAGGCCAAAACCTGTTGGGGAAAGTGTAGTGACACGGACCCACAACAGGGGGCGCAAATGAACGGTCAATAGATGAGCCAAAAGGTAACAATTTAATGTTGTGAATGTGCACAACAAATATACAGACAATCTCAGAATCTGATAACAGTCAATACACAAAGGTGACGTGTGGGCAGGCTCGAGGATAGAAGACGTCTGTCCTGAGAAGAGCCGGAACCACACGATTTCCGCCGCCACCGAACCTGGTGAATACTGGAGCCGCCAAGTCCCGAATTCCCAGGTGATCACCATCCCTGACTGTCGGATCTGGTACTGCTGGCGAGGAGCACAAACAGTGAGATGTGGGTGTGTGCACACCCAGTAACAAAAACAGTCAGAAGGTGGAAAGTCACCTCCACCTCTAATCACACACTTGTGTTTATGTGCAAATATTTGCTCATTTTGAAATGGATATGCCTGCAACACATTTCAAAAACGCTGGGACAGTGGTACGTTTACCAGTGTGTTACATCACCTTTCCTTCTAACAACACTCATTAAGCGTTTGGGAACTGAGGACACTTGTTGAAGCTTTGTAGGTGGAATTCTTTCCCATTCTTGCTTGATGTGCGACTTCAGTTGTTCAACGGTCTGGGGTCTTTGTTGTTGTATTTTGTGCTTCATAATGTGCCACACATTTTCAATGGGTGACAGGTCTGGACTGCAGGCAGGCCAGTCTAGTACCCGCATTCTTTTACTACGAAGCCACGCTGTTGTCACACATGCAGAATGTGGCTTGGCATTGTCTTGCTGAAATAAGCAGAGACGTCCGTGAAAAAGACGTTGTTTGGATGGCAGCATGTGTCGCTCCAAAACCTGGATGTACCTTTCAGCATCAGTGTAAGTTGTCCATCCCATGGGCACTAACACACCCCATACCATTACAGATGCTGGCTTTTGAACGTTGCGGTGGTATCAATCTAGATGGTCTGTTTCCTCTTTTGTCCGGAGGACATGAGGTCCATGATTTCCAAAAACAATTTGAAATGTGGACTCATCAGACCACAGCACACTTTTCCACTTTGAATTTGTCCAAATGCTCTTTGGACATTGCTCTTGCTTGCCTCTACTGGCGGTATTGTATCACTTCCTGTTCTGGAGCACGGCGGTGTTTTGCTGTATCTGTTAGCTGTTTAATCTGCGCAGTTAGATTGATCTAGTTACCTAGATAACGATTTGTTTCACAGTGTAATCTTCACGTGCTTTAACTAAAGCACTCCTTCTGCTGAATCACCTCTAAATTATTTACACATTATTCACTTTGCGTGTTTTTAGGAATCCACTAGCTTAGCGCAGCTACTAGCTCTTAGCCGATTTAGCATGGCGGCTTCTCCTGTCTCTCCCGCACTTTTCTGCTCTGGGTGTGAAATGTTTAGTTATTCCTCGGCCTCCTTTAGCAGTAATGGTACTTGTAATAAGTGTAGCTTATTCGTAGCTTTGGAGGCCAGGCTGGGCGAATTGGAGACTCGGCTCCGCACCGTGGAAAATTCTACAGCTAGCCAGGCCCCTGTAGTCGGTGCGGACCAACGTAGCTTAGCCGCCGTTAGTTCCCTCCCGGCAGATCCCGAGCAGCCGGGAAAGCAGGTCGACTGGGTGACTGTGAGGAGGAAGCGTAGTTCTAAACAGAAGCCCCGTGTACACCTCCAACCCGTTCACATTTCTAACCGTTTTTCCCCACTCGACGACACACCCGCCGAGGATCAAACTCTGGTTATTGGCGACTCTGTTTTGAGAAATGTGAAGTTAGCGACACCAGCAACCATAGTCAATTGTCTTCCGGGGGCCAGAGCAGGCGACATTGAAGGAAATTTGAAACTGCTGGCTAAGGCTAAGCGTAAATTTGGTAAGATTGTAATTCACGTCGGCAGTAATGACACCCAGTTACGCCAATCGGAGGTCACTAAAATTAACATTAAATCGGTGTGTAACTTTGCAAAAACAATGTCGGACTCTGTAGTTTTCTCTGGGCCCCTCCCCAATCGGACCGGGAGTGACATGTTTAGCCGCATGTTCTCCTTGAATTGCTGGCTGTCTGAGTGGTGTCCAAAAAATTAGGTGGGCTTCATAGATAATTGGCAAAGCTTCTGGGGAAAACCTGGTCTTGTTAGGAGAGACGGCATCCATCCCACTTTGGATGGAGCAGCTCTCATTTCTAGAAATCTGGCCAATTTTCTTAAATCCTCCAAACCGAGACTATCCAGGGTTAGGACCAGGAAGCAGAGTTGTAGTCTTACACACCTCTCTGCAGCTTCTCTCCCCCTGCCATCCCCTCATTACCCCATCCCCGTAGAGACGGTGTCTGCTCCCAGACCACCATTAACCAGCAAAAATCTATTTAAGCATAAAAATTCAAAAATAAAAAATAATATAGCACCTTCAACTGCACCACAGACTAAAACAGTTAAATGTGGTCTATTAAACATTAGGTCTCTCTCTTCTAAGTCCCTGTTGGTAAATGATATAATAATTGATCAACATATTGATTTATTCTGCCTTACAGAAACCTGGTTACAGCAGGATGAATATATTAGTTTAAATGAGTCAACACCCCCGAGTCACACTAACTGTCAGAATGCTCGTAGCACGGGCAGGGGAGGAGGATTAGCAGCAATCTTCCATTCCAGCTTATTAATTAATCAAAAACCCAGACAGAGCTTTAATTCATTTGAAAGCTTGACTCTTAGTCTTGTCCATCCAAATTGGAAGTCCCAAAAAACAGTTTTATTTGTTATTATCTATCGTCCACCTGGTTGTTACTGTGAGTTTCTCTGTGAATTTTCAGACCTTTTGTCTGACTTAGTGCTTAGCTCAGATAAGATAATTATAGTGGGCGATTTTAACATCCACACAGATGCTGAGAATGACAGCCTCAACACTGCATTTAATCTATTATTAGACTCTATTGGCTTTGCTCAAAATGTAAATGAGTCCACCCACCACTTTAATCATATCTTAGATCTTGTTCTGACTTATGGTATGGAAATAGAAGACTTAACAGTATTCCCTGAAAACTCCCTTCTGTCTGATCATTTCTTAATAACATTTACATTTACTCTGATGGACTACCCAGCAGTGGGGAATAAGTTTCATTACACTAGAAGTCTTTCAGAAAGCACTGTAACTAGGTTTAAGGATATGATTCCTTCTTTATGTTCTCTAATGCCATATACCAACACAGTGCAGAGTAGCTACCTAAACTCTGTAAGTGAGATAGAGTATCTCGTCAATAGTTTTACATCCTCATTGAAGACAACTTTGGATGCTGTAGCTTCTCTAAAAAAGAGAGCTTTAAATCAGAAGTGCCTGACTCCATGGAATAACTCACAAACTCATGGCTTAAAGCAGAGGAAATGGCGTCTCACTAATTTAGAAGATCTTCACTTAGCCTGGAAAAAGAGTCTGTTGCTCTATAAAAAAGCCCTCCGTAAAGCTAGGACATCTTTCTACTCATCACTAATTGAAGAAAATAAGAACAACCCCAGGTTTCTTTTCAGCACTGTAGCCAGGCTGACATTAACTTTAACTAGTAATGACTTCATGACTTTCTTTGCTAACAAAATTTTAACTATTAGAGAAAAAATTACTCATAACCATCCCAAAGACGTATCGTTATCTTTGGCTGCTTTCAGTGATGCTGGTATTTGGTTAGACTCTTTCTCTCCGATTGTTCTGTCTGAGTTATTTTCATTAGTTACTTCATCCAAACCATCAACATGTTTATTAGACCCCATTCCTACCAGGCTGCTCAAGGAAGCCCTACCATTATTTAATGCTTCGATCTTAAATATGATCAATCTATCTTTGTTAGTTGGCTATGTACCACAGGCGTTTAAGGTGGCAGTAATTAAACCATTACTTAAAAAGACATCACTTGAACCAGCTATCTTAGCTAATTATAGGCCAATCTCCAACCTTCCTTTTCTCTCAAAAATTCTTGAAAGGGTAGTTGTAAAACAGCTAACTGATCATCTGCAGAGGAATGGTCTATTTGAAGAGTTTCAGTCAGGTTTTAGAATTCATCATAGTACAGAAACAGCATTAGTGAAGGTTACAAATGATCTTCTTATGGCCTCGGACAGTGGACTCATCTCTGTGCTTGTTCTGTTAGACCTCAGTGCTGCTTTTGATACTGTTGACCATAAAATTTTATTACAGAGATTAGAGCATGCCATAGGTATTAAAGGCACTGCGCTGCGGTGGTTTGAATCATATTTGTCTAATAGATTACAATTTGTTCATGTAAATGGGGAATCTTCTTCACAGACTAAAGTTAATTATGGAGTTCCACAAGGTTCTGTGCTAGGACCAGTTTTATTCACTTTATACATGCTTCCCTTAGGCAGTATTATTAGACGATATTGCTTAAATTTTCATTGTTACGCAGATGATACCCAGCTTTATCTATCCATGAAGCCAGAGGACACACACCAATTAGCTAAACTGCAGGATTGTCTTACAGACATAAAGACATGGATGACCTCTAATTTCCTGCTTTTAAACTCAGTTAAAACTGAAGTTATTGTACTTGGCCCCACAAATCTTAGAAACATGGTGTCTAACCAGATCCTTACTCTGGATGGCATTACCCTGACCTCTAGTAACACTGTGAGAAATCTTGGAGTCATTTTTGATCAGGATATGTCATTCAAAGCGCATATTAAACAAATATGTAGGACTGCTTTTTTGCATTTACGCAATATCTCTAAAATTAGAAAGGTCTTGTCTCAGAGTGATGCTGAAAAACTAATTCATGCATTTATTTCCTCTAGGCTGGACTATTGTAATTCATTATTATCAGGTTGTCCTAAAAGTTCCCTAAAAAGCCTTCAGTTAATTCAAAATGCTGCAGCTAGAGTACTAACGGGTACTAGAAGGAGAGAGCATATCTCACCCATATTGGCCTCTCTTCATTGGCTTCCTGTTAATTCTAGAATAGAATTTAAAATTCTTCTTCTTACTTATAAGGTTTTGAATAATCAGGTCCCATCTTATCTTAGGGACCTCATAGTACCATATCACCCCAATAGAGCGCTTCGCTCTCAGAGTGCAGGCTTACTTGTAGTTCCTAGGGTTTGTAAGAGTAGAATGGGAGGCAGAGCCTTCAGCTTTCAGGCTCCTCTCCTGTGGAACCAGCTCCCAATTCAGATCAGGGAGACAGACACCCTCTCTACTTTTAAGATTAGGCTTAAAACTTTCCTTTTTGCTAAAGCTTATAGTTAGGGCTGGATCAGGTGACCCTGAACCATCCCTTAGTTATGCTGCTATAGACGTAGACTGCTGGGGGGTTCCCATGATGCACTGTTTCTTTCTCTTTTTGCTCTGTATGCACCACTCTGCTTTTAATCATTAGTGATCGAACTCTGCTCCCCTCCACAGCATGTCTTTTTCCTGGTTCTCTCCCTCAGCCCCAACCAGTCCCAGCAGAAGACTGCCCCTCCCTGAGCCTGGTTCTGCTGGAGGTTTCTTCCTGTTAAAAGGGAGTTTTTCCTTCCACTGTAGCCAAGTGCTTGCTCACAGGGGGTCGTTTTGACCGTTGGGGTTTTACATAATTATTGTATGGCCTTGCCTTACAATATAAAGCGCCTTGGGGCAACTGTTTGTTGTGATTTGGCGCTATATAAAAAAAAATTGATTGATTGATTGATTGATTGAATCTGTCCATTTCAAATGAGCTTGGGCCCAGAGAAGTCAGCTGCGTTTCTGGATGTTGTTGATGTGTGGCTTTCGCTTTGCATGGTAGAGTTTTAACTTGCACTTGTAGATGAACTGTGTTAACTGACAGTGGTTTTCTGAAGTGTTCCTGAGCCCATGCAGTAACATCCTTTACACAATGATGTCATTTTTTAATGCAGTGCCACCTGAGGGATCAAAGGTCACAGGCATTCAATGTTGGTTTTCGGCCTTGCCGCTTAGGTGTAGAAAGTTCTCCAGATTCTCTGAATCTTCTGATTACATTATGGACTGTAGATGATGGAATCCCTAAATTTCTTGCAATTGAAAGTTGAGAAACATTGTTCTTAAACTGTTGGAGTATTTTTTTTTTCATGGAGGGATGATCCTTGCCCCATCTTTGCTTGTGAACAGCTGAGCTTTTTGGGGATGCTCCTTTTATACCCAATCATGACACTCACAATTAATGTCTTAAGTTCCCAAACACTTATTGTTAGAAGGAAAGGTGATCCCAACTTTTTTGAAACATGCAGACATCCATTTCAAAATGAGCAAATATTTGCACAAAAACAATAAAGCTTATCAGTTTGAACATTAAATATCTTGTCTTTGTGGTGTATTCAATTGAATATATGTTGAATAGGATTTGCAAATCATTATATTCTCTTTTATTTACATTACACAGCAACTTCATTGGAATTGGGGTTGTAACAGCTCGGTAGTTTAATATCGTTTACTGGTTGATAAATCAGGGTCCGGTACACAAATCAGCAGTCCAACATCAGCAAACAAATCAATAACATTAGGCGATAAGGCGTGTTCGAAAAAACAGGCAGGTTGTCAAAAAACACAATGTGACAAGAAGTACTAGAAAGAGACATAAACAGAGCTGGTAGCGAAGGCACAAATACAACGATCTGGTGAAGAACTAGTGCAACCAGTGAAGCTTATATACGCCCTGTTGATGAGCTACAGATTAGAAACAGGTGTGTGGAAAGCTCCAGAACAAGGTGTGGCCCAGACAGGGTGTACCGCCCACCACCAAGCACCAAGAGAGACAGACAAGAGAGATAGGGAAAGACAAAGCCCAAGCAGGAAAAACCCAGCAAGAGAAAACACACAGAAAAACAAATCAAAACTAAACTAAGCAGAATAAAACAACAAAACATGATACAAAAGTGCAGATCAGGACAGTTGATGCACATTTGGCAGGAATTGCAACCTCAAGTCTCCTCTTTCCAGCACCTCTTAAGCTTCATCAGGTTGGATGGGGAGCGTTGGTGCACAGCCATTTTCAGATCTCTCCAGAGATGTTCAATTGGATTCAGGTCTGGCCTCTGGCTGGGCCACTCAAGGACATTCACAGAGGTGTCCTGAAGCCACTCCTTTGATATCTTGGCTGTGTGCTTAGGGTCATTGTCCTGCTGAAAGATGAACCGTTGCCCCAGTCTGAGGTTAAGAGCGCTGCAATTTGGAATAAGGCTATAACGTGAAAGAGTGCAGCGCTGTGAATACTTTCTAAATGCACGGTGAATTCATCCATCCATTTTCTGTGCCTGTTTACTTCAATTAAGGGTCACGAGGTAGCTGGAGCCTATCCCAGCAGTCATAGGGTGTGAGGCAGAGTCACCCTAGACAGGACATCACCAGATGGCTAATGGTATGTCAGTGTTTCTGTAAAAATTCTTCTAAATTTAGCCAAAATTTTCCAAAGAGTTTTCATCTAATCTGCTATTAGTATTACAAATTTGAAAATTATCACTGTTTAATCTGCTGACATGCACTGGACATGGTTGGTACCATGTTTCTTTGAAGGGTTATTTGGTACTGTTATAGTGACTTTGTGTCAGAAAAGCCTTTATTTAGGGAGACTCAGTTGAAGTATTGTACTTGCTTTGCGAGGAAACATCACTTATGACATTTTGGCTGTATGGTACATTTCTCTGTGAACAATGCAACACACAGGTGATTCAGTGTTGAATACCGCAATAACTAACAAAAGCCCAAGGGAACACCCATGTATCACCTGGCTGTGACAGGATCGATGACTACTTTTGGGAGTTTTGGATGTATTGGCTGTCTGCCGAGGAAATTTCCACCGAGGACCCAGAGCAGTTGTACCGTGTGGGGGTTGCATCAATATGAGGCACTGGCACAATGTGCTCTTAGACCTGACCTGACCCGAGAATGAGCCACTCCTTGACCCTTAATCAGATCAATCATCAATTCAATTGGGTTGTACTCCAGACTGAGAGGAATATTTCCAGCAGGTCTTGATAAAACTGATGCCTTTGTTTTCTATAACTCTTCCTAAGAACCAAAGAAACCAAAGAAAACGAGAACAAGAAATTGATACCATAGTTGAGTCAGTAATTTTCTACACCAGTCTCTTTGTCACTGACTGAAGCATTTGAACAACTCATTCATTTTAAAGGCTCTTCCTTACAGATTAATTTTTGTATTAGAGCACCGCACTCATAGCTTGCAAACCTCCGTTGACACTAATTTCCAATTTCACAAAAGTTTACCTTGGAAAAACATTTTCAAGGTCAAAGTCCTGTTAGAAGTGGCTTTTCATGAGCTAAATCCGATGTGATCAAATGTCAGGAGTATGTACGAGGTCTGTTAGAAAACTATCCGACCTTTTTATTTTTTGCAAAAACCATATGGATTTGAATCACGTGTGATTGCATCAGCCAAGCTTGAACCTTCGTGCCCATGCAGCTCCGTCCCGACGCGCGAATTCCTCCACTCCTCTTTCCATGACAAAAACTCCTGTAACAGTGGAATGTGCCATTCATTTCCAAACTGAATGCTGTGTTGATCCGGGACATCGTCTGACTACCAGAGAAATTGCAGAAGACGTGGACATCAGCACTTTTTCAGCACATTGAGACAGACGTGCGGAGGAATTCGCGTGTCAGGACGGAGCCGCATGGTGCAAAGCAACGCCATGATGAAGCCTCACAGGACATGTTCTGGCATGTCCAGCTCATCCACAATTTCTCGGATAGTCACACGACTGAAAAGCCACCGAAAGCCGTCTAAAAGCCATCTGAAAGCCGTCCTGTGAGACCAACACGGAGGTGCTTTTGTCCCGCGCCATTCGCGGCTCTGTGGTGCATTCCTCCGCTCCTCTTTCCATGACAAAAACTCCTGTAACAGTGGAATGTGCCGAAAAAGTGCTGATGTCCACGTCTTCTGCCATTTCTGTGGTAGTCACACGATGTCCTGGATCAATACAGTCTTCACTTTGGAAATGATCTGGTCGTTTCAGCCTGTTGATCACCGCTTGGAGTGCGGCGCGCTCTCAGCCACTGTGGGTAGTCTTTAAACTGGCTGTAACACTCTTTAATCTGTGTGATCCCCATAAAATCGTCCCTGAAAGCCATCTGAATTTTCCGAATGGTGTCCACCTGGCTGTCTCTCACAGTTTCTGGAAAAATTTGATGCAGCAAAGCTCCAAATTGTTCAGACATTTTACTCGCAATAAAAATCTGACGAGGGGGGTGGACCACTGCTCACACAAAGCCTGCTCACAGGAGAATGACGCAACCGACAGGCGTGAAAAAACTCACGCATGCGCACAAAGGTTCAAGCTTGGCTGATGCAATCACACGTGATTCAAATCCATATGGTTTTTACAAAAAATAAAAAGGTCGGATAGTTTTCTAACAGACCTCGTATTTAGTTCATGCACTTGAATCAAACTTTTTTTTGTGGTGTTGTCAGGGTTTTTTTTTTTCACCTTTTTCTGTTTCTAAATTCTTTTTCAGATCATTTTCACAGAACATTGGTTATCTTTGATATGCATAATTTGTCATTGGTTTTTGTCATTTAGCTTCCAACTGATAAATGGAAGACAGACAAACAGGCATAAAATTGGAACCTTTATCCAATTTTGGTGGTGTAGGTAAATCTATAACAGACAATGAGAGTGACTGAAGCACTTTTGATTGAGATATAATGCAAAATGTACACTAAAAAGCAATATTAAATGTCCACAAAATCCACAATTTGGATTAGATCCGGTTCAAACTTTGTCAATCAATAAAAGATTCCATCCTACATAATGCTACTGTACATAATAGTGAATGCCAGTCTGCACCTCTCTTTCAAACATGAGAGTGATTGCAGCACATTTGATTAAGATATAATGTAATGTATACATTAAATGGGGTTTTCAATGTTAAATTTAAATGGCCACAAAATCTGTAATCCTGATCAAATCTGGATCAAACTTTGTCAGTCAATAAAGGATGCCAGCCTACATAATGCTCAAAAATATGAAAGTTATTTGATGCTTTTTGACAGAGTTATGAATTTTTGAAAATTCATTCAGTGTTAAAGATAGGGATTTTTCTATTTTCTAAGATTTTTCCTGAGTTTGACCCATGACCTTGAATCAATTTATGCCTATCAGTATATGAATCTTCTGTAAAAAATCATGATGATATATGATAAATTGTGGGCTCCAGGCTATTCACAAAAAACAGGCAAACAAACAAACAAACAAACAGAGGCGAAACAAACTCCTCCAACTTCGTTGGCAAAGGTAATAAGAACATCCTTGGTAAAGTCAACAATATGCATTTATGCCATCCACATGTGTGCACACACACACACACACACAAACCAGTAGGTTACCATTTTTATGAAACTCTCAGCACCCTCATCTATAAAATCTTTCATAAAATCGAAATTGACAAATTTGAAGGAACAAAAAAGTTTACATATGAAAAACAAAAAGGTGTCACTCTGACCTGCCATGTCTTAAGAATCAAAAAGTCTATGGCCCACTTTATTTCACTCGTAAATATCTTGTGTGCTGTTCATAAATGCACAGTAAAGCCTCATAAGTTATTGCAACACAACTGGTTTGACAAAATTGGCTGGCTTTAAGCCTTTGAGTCAAATAGTTCAAGTGTAGGCTTCTATAACATTGTAATATAGTATTTTAAGTATATCACTGCAATAGTTAATGCTACCAAAATGCAAAATTTAAAAAAGCCAATGAAAAACAATGAAATAAAAAAAAAAACACACATTTTGACCAATCGGTCTTTACAGACAGATTATTATTATCTGATTCTACCTGAGAACTCGCTCCACACACACACACACAAACCCCAAGCAAAGAAAATAACAGAAAATACGTAACATTTAATAATGCTCCAAATATATTAGTGCAGGCTCTCTGCTTTCTGTTTACCTGACCTTGTTGTATCTCAGAAGCTAAGTAGGTTAGGTCCTGATTCGTACCTAGATGGGAGATCTCTTAGGACGACCAATGGCTGTGCGTGCTTCTCCAAGTAAACCTGCAATTGTGTCAGGAAGACCATCCAGCTATTGATATCTGTTTACTCGTGAGCTCTGCACAAGAATTGCAAAGTACCCAAACCTTGCATGCGAGTACAAATGGCAAATAAAGTGTCTCTCTCTCTCTCTCTCTCTCTCTCTCAAACATACCAAATCCCAATGCAGATCTGTAGTGGCTCCGCTATGGTGACCTTGAACAAGTGGGGCAGCAAAAGACAGACATTTACTCTCTAAACTTAGATAGTATTAAAAAGGGGGAAAAATATGGTATGTAAGGACAACTCAAGCACCAACATTTGGGTGACATAGTAGAGGTTGTCATTGCTGATTTCTGACCCTGATTTAATTTCTGATTCCAAAAATGATGAAATTGGGTCATTTTATGACAATAACAGTCAAAAGTCATAGTAGTATACAGCAGATTAGTACTGACTACAAACAATACTGAATGCATGCTCATCACACAACAGCTTCTTGGCATGTCATAACTGGTGTCTGTGGGGAGTGTGTTTTGTTTTATTTTGTCTCTGCTGGTTTTCTGTAACTGTCATGTTTGATTGGGGTTTTGATGGAGGGACATTTCTTGTCTGCTGTCTACTGCTTGGTGATGGGCGTCCCCTCCCTGTCCTCTCTCCTGCTTGCTACGCCCCTTTCCAGATCCTTCCACACACCTGTCTTGCATTTCCTTCTAATCACTCTCTCTATTTAAGTCACACCTTTCACCCTGCCTGGTTGCGAGACTGTTGAGCCTTGAGCCACATTTGAGCACTTTTCTTCTGAGCAATTTTTTCCTAGTTGAGCCTACCGGTGTTTTTTTTTTGTTGTTTTTTTTTTAACCTGTCTGCTTGTTTTTGACTCTGTCTCTGCCTAATTCTTCAGATCCTGTCCTGTTGTTTATCTTGGCCTGCCTACCTGTGTACCAAACCCTGCCTGAACATTTATTAAAACCTGTTTTATTGTCATCTGAATTCTGCAGTTGTGTCCAGCCATGCTGTCCCAGTAAGCCTGACAGGCATGTTTGTAATATACTGTGCACTCTATGTGCTTCAGAAAAAAAAAGACAAACATCAAATAAGTCTAAATAAAATGAAATATCACAAAGAAAGGAGTATGAATTAAATACCCTGAAAGACACCTGCATCCTCCCATTTTACTGATCCTGTGCACACACACAGCAGCTGTATTATATTTTTTTTCAGTAAGTGCTGTACTAAGGAAAAGCTTAAATATTGAAATGCAACCCGATGATTTTTTGTTGTTTTTATGTGTAAAATGAAGTATTATTAATGACACTAAGTAGATGTGCTAACTAGCAACAGCACAGTGGCTTAGTGGTTAGCACTGTTGTCTCACAGCAAGAAGGTCATGGCATTGATTCCCACCTCTGGCCTTTCTTTGTGGAGTTCGCATGGGTTTCCTCCCACTTTTAAAGACATGCAGGTTAGATGAATTGGAAACTTTATAATTCTCCAGCTCTCCCTTGCAAGAGAGATCTTGATCTCAGTGGGACTAACCTGGTTAAATTAAACTAAAGATGCTCAGAAAAGAGAAAAACTCTGTCACTCCATAAAATAGTTAATAGTGTTCACAAGTGCACCTTATGCGCTCAAGTCATGAATCAGCAAGTCTCAAGTCATAATGTCTACCAATTGTTTGCAAGCTGACTTGAGACTTGACTTGGGACTTGCTGGTTCATGACGAGAATGACTTGACCGTGACTTACTCCCACCTCTGCTTCAAAGCATTGTACTAAACCATGTGACTGTGTGGAGAAATCCCACAAAAAATACCACAAGCAAGAATTAAAACATAAAGGTAAAAATAAGAGAAAAAAAAACTTATTTAAAATAAGAATTAAAACAAAATAAAACTTAGGGCCCCTTCACACATAGTGTGAATATGTATAACTCAGGGCAACTCTTTTCGGAACAGCTCGTATGAGCGAATCACAAGACATCGCGCCGATGGGCAGGCATACACGATGCTGGTGTGACGGTTCATGCAAGCAGGAACACAGTGCCAATAACTGCACGATGTGTAACCACATCATGCAGCGGCTGTGAAGAAAAAATAAATAAAAAATTAAAAAAAAAATACATGTGGCAAAGGTTTTGTGCATGCGGGAACACAGTGAGAGCAGCAGTGCGATGTGTAACCACATCGCGAAGCTGTTGTTGGATTCAAACCCATGGGTGACAAAAGCTCTGATTGCCAGTCACAAACTTTACAAGTGAGCTACCATCGCTGGCCTGAGAAAGGTGCAGGAAAATGCCTCATATCAGGAAGGACATGGATGTATTTAAAAAAATAAAAATTAAACCACAAACCATATAAAACACTGCATTATATTGAATCCCTCTTATCAAGCAAGCAACACTAATATGACCTGTCTATTCCTCTGTAGATGACCTATGGTCACAGGCATACAGTCATGAAATAACATGAATGAAAAGTAGTTCTGTCTCATCATGTCCACATCTGCTGGCATGTGTCCAGCCGGCCCGTGAGCGTGTCCTGCCCGACACGCGTGTCTTGTGGATGGCGCGCTGCAGGACTAACACTGCGTCATGTGGAACAGAGCTTAGGTGGGTGACGTGACAGTCAGATCACCCATGACAGTCAGATCACCCGTTGCATGTTCTGATCTGATGGGCCGTTTCAACATGGGAGCAGCCTGTCAAAGTGCGCACCGTACATGCGGTCACTCGCTGCAGCCCATCGCCACAGCGATATATGTTTTTATTTATGTCTACGTGATGACAGCAAGCAGACACACACGTCACAATGGGCAGTTGTTAGTCCATGTCCATCCAAATGCAGTACGTGTTGTCCGGCTGGGATGTCCAGATCGACAGATCTCCACAGCCGCTTCAGTCGGTGGACACACCTCCTGTCAGTTCAGCGCACAGACCAAAGCCACACTCGTGGGGCACTGAGACAAATTTCACTGCCAACATGACAGTGACTGTCTGCTGACTGTTGTCGTGTTAATAGTGTGAATGGCCACACATTTTTTAAGTGTCATGCGAGTAATGTAAGATGTTTGTGTGTGTCACCTGGAATTTGGCCGACACCTGCTGCGAGAGGTTTCGATGGGCTCTCAAAGGGCACACTCTGTCTTTCAGCCGCTGGTATGCGCAGATATTTGTAACAACAGGTGTGCGAGGTGTTTAGAAGCAGCTACGATTCTACACGTTTTGCATACAATTCCTGCTTCATGCGCACTTTATGCACAAATTGAACAAATTTGCACTATTGTGAAGGGGCCCGTAAGGACAAAATTTTACCTTGGAAAAAACTTTCAAGGTCAAAGTCCTGTTAGAAGTGATGTTTCAAAAGCTACATTAGAGGTGAATAATTCATGCACTTGAATCATAGTTTTTTCTTTTGTGGTGGTGGTGTGTTTTTTTTTTTTTTTTTTTTTACTTTTTCAGTTTCGGAATTCTTTTTCAGATAATTTTGTTGTGTGGGCCGCTGAAGAGGAGGTACTGCTGGCCCACCACCACCAGAGGGCGCCCTGCTTGGAGTGCGGGCTCCAAGCACGAGAGGGCACCAGACCCAGAAGAATTGACAGCTGTCACTCATCCTCTGCACCAGCTGTCACTCGTTCATCATCACCACCATAAAAGCCGGACTGCAACTCCACCTCCCCGCCGAGAAATCGACTACCATTATCAAGGTAATTTCTCTGTGAACTTAAGACTGTATATCTGTCTAAACTCTTCTTTGCAGCCGTTTTCCTGTCGGTGAGACTCGTCTGTGGAGGTGGCGTTTGAGGTGTTCAGCGACGGCTTCGCAAAACCTCCCACCCAGATAAGTGCTCAAACAAGAGCTGCACGAGTGTGTGCTTGGAGGTGGAGGCGCTTCCTCCCTCGCTAACTGTGGATTTACTGAGTGTGCGGACTCACACTCACTCATCATATTTCTGCTTTCTGCCAGCAGTACCAGGGTCGACAGCCGAAGACAGAGGCCACCTGGGGACTCGGGACTTGGCGGCTCCGGTGTTCTTCAGACCGTTGGTGGTGGAAGCCGTGTGGGACGCAGCTTCTCTCTCGTCGGGGGTCTTCTATCTTCGAGCCTGCCCACACGTCACCTGGTGTTAAATTGACTGTGCAGATTATAGTACGTTTCGTTGTGTATTATCGCAACATTAAATTGTTACCTTTTTGGCTTATTCATTGTCCGTTCATTTGCGCCCCCTGTTGTGGGTCCGTGCTACGACACCTTCCCAACAAATTTCCACACAACATTGATTATCTCTGCTATGCACAATTTGTCATTGCTTTTTGGCACTTGGTTTCTGACTGATAACTGGAAGACAGACAAACAGGCATAAAATGGGCCTTTCAATATTAAATTAAAATGTCCACAAAATCCACAATCCAGATCAGATCTGGATCAAACTTTGTCAAGCGGTAGTGAGTGTCAGTCTGCACCTCACTTTCAAATATGAGAGTGATTGGGGTATGTTTATTTAAGTTATGATGTAAAAAAAAATAAGGTAAAAGGTAAATGGGGTTTTCAATGTTAAATTTAAATGGCCATAAAATCTGTCATCTAGATCAGATCTGACTCAAACTTTGTCAGTCATTAAAGGATAACATCCTAGATAATGCTCTCCATTATGAAAGAAAGTTATGAAGTCTTGAAAATTCGTTCAATGTTAAAGACAGAGATTTTTCCTGACTTTGCCCTTTGACCTATGACCTTGAGAATTTAATCACTTCTTACCTATCAGGATTTGAATCTTCAGTAAAAAAAAAAATTCATAACCCTATATGAAAAATTGTGAACTTCAGGCTGTTCCCAATCAGACAAACAAATAAATAGGGTTGATAACATTACCTCCTCCAACTTCATTGGCGGCGGTAATATCACCTGCCATGAACTGTACAGATGCCTTGAGCAGAGGGGTTTAGAACAGTTTGAACAGGTCTTATCTTGTCTGTGCATGGTCTTGAGAGTTGTTACACAACATCTGTCATAATAGTGAAAAGATACAATGTTGAGGGTTTGGCTGTAGGGGTGGTCACTTGAATTGCAGTATTCTGCGGTGTGTGTGTGTGTGTGTGTGTGTGTGTGTGTGTGTGTGTGTGGCTGCTCAGTTATTTTGATGCCAGGCTACAATATCAACTCAAATTACTTAAATACACTGCAGATTGTGTTATTTGTGAAGCAAGTGGTGGATGATTTCATTCGAGTGAGTTGACAATGACAGGGCCAGGCAGAGAGCACAGTGGTCAGTGTGTGTGTGTGTGTGTGTGTGTGTGTGTGTGTGTGTGTGTGTGTGTGTGTGTGTGTGTGTGTGTGTGTGTGTGTGTGGCTGCTCAGTTATTTTGATGCCAGGCTACAATATCAACTCAAATTACTTAAATACACTGCAGATTGTGTTATTTGTGAAGCAAGTGGTGGATGATTTCATTCGAGTGAGTTGACAATGACAGGGCCAGGCAGAGAGCACAGTGGTCAGTGTGTGTGTGTGTGTGTGTGTGTGTGTGTGTGTGTGTGTGTGTGTGTGTGTGTGTGTGTGTGTGTGTGTGTGTGTGTGTGTGTGTGAGGCAACATTGTAAAGTGCTTTGAGAGTCTGTATCGGATGTAAAAGTCCTGTATAAATCCAGTCCATTTACCATTCAATTTCATTCCAAGTGCTCTGTCGGCTTGAGTTAAACAACAGAATTTGGATGAGACCCACAGGGAGGTGAGTTGGACAACTAATAGGAAGCTGCTGCGGTGTCCAGAGTAAGACAAAGACAAGCAGGTCACCTGGTGTTAAATTGACTGTGCAGATTATAGTACGTTTCGTTGTGTATTATCGCAACATTAAATTGTTACCTTTTTGGCTTATTCATTGTCCGTTCATTTGCGCCCCCTGTTGTGGGTCCGTGCTACGACACCTTCCCAACAGGATTTCTCGGCCATCGTCATGGATTCCGAGGGGCGTCAACCCGAGCTTGAACGGCCAATGGAAGAGCCAGGAGCGCAGGCGTCAGCGGGAGGCGTGTTGAGTGAGCTGCAGCAGATCTTAACCGCCTTCACGGCTCGGTTAGATTTAGTGACCGAGCAGAATGTCCTCCTTCATCGGAGGGTGGAGGCTCTCACCGCCAGGGTGGAAGCACGCGACCAGGGCGCTGCTGCAGCCACTCCTCTGGCTGGTCCTGGGCCTGTATCAGACGTTCCACTGGTCGTTCAACGAACCCCCCCACCGTCCCCTGAAGCATACATAAGCCTTCCGGAACCGTACGGGGGCTGTGTCGAGACGTGCGCGGACTTCCTCATGCAGTATTCGCTCGTCTTTTCACAGCGCCCTGTCATGTACGCATCAGACGCTAGCCGGGTGGCTTATGTTATTAATTTGCTTCAAGGAGAGGCACGCGCATGGGCTACGGCGCTTTGGGAGCAGAATTCACGGCTCCTAACGTCTTATGCTGGGTTTGTACGGGAGTTCAAACAAGTGTTTGATCATCCCAACAGAGGCGAGACCGCTTCGAACGTGCTGCTGTCGATGAGACAGGGGCGCCGTAGCGCAGCCGAGTATGCAGTCGACTTCCGCATCGCAGCAGCGAGGTCCGTCTGGAATAACGTTGCGCTCTGCGCCGCCTTTGTAAACGGACTGTCCCCGGTCCTTAAGGAGCACCTACTGGCTAAGGAGGAACCGCGGGATTTTGGCGGGCTTGTCGATTTAGTTATACGCTTAGACAACCGTTTAAACGAGCATCGTCGGGAGCAGGCCGGGGGGCGTGACCGGGCACGAGCCGTCCCTCCCCCTTCCGGTTCCGACAAGGTGACGTCGTCCCCACGCTTCACTGCCAGAGAGCTCCGTGTGGCTACAGCTCCCCCTGCTGAGGAGGCTATGGACACGAGCAGGGCCAAATTAAGATCAAATATCAGACAAAGGAGGCTGGCCCGCGGGGAGTGTTTTGTCTGCAGCTGATGCGAGCACATGCAGAAGGACTGCCCCAAACGGTCAAACTACAACGCCCGTCCTTAGAAACTGGGCTAAGGGTGGGCCATAACACGCACGCGGGAAAACCCCGCAAATCTGCACGAATCCCAGTAACAATCCTTTGTGGGGATTTAACCCTTCACGCCCCAGCACTGGTAGACACGGGGTCTGAAGGGAATCTGCTGGACAGCAGATGGGTAAAGGAAGTAGGGCTCCCTCTGGTGGTTCTGCCGACACCATTGCGGGTGCGAGCACTAGATGGCACCCTGCTTCCATTAATCACACATCAGACACAACCAGTGACTTTGGTTGTGTCTGGGAATCACAGGGAGGAGATAGTGTTCCATGTAACACCTTCTACCTCCCGAGTGATTTTGGGCTTTCCATGGATGGTGAAGCACAATCCCCGGATAGATTGGCCATCCGGGGTTGTCACGCAGTGGAGCGAAACCTGCCACCGGGAGTGTTTAGGATCCTCGGTCCCTCCCGGCACTACGGCTAATGAGGAGGTCAAATTCCCCCCCAATCTATTGGCGGTGCCAAAGGAGTACCATGATCTTGCTGATGTTTTCAGCAAGGATCTGGCGCTCACTCTTCCCCCGCACCGACCGTATGATTGTGCCATCGATTTGGTCCCGGGCGCTGAGTACCCGTCCAGTAGGTTGTACAACCTCTCACGTCCGGAACGCGAATCAATGGAGACTTACATCCGTAGGGGTGATCACTTGAATTGCAGTATTCTGCGGTGTGTGTGTGTGTTTGTGTGTGGCTGCTCAGTTATTTTGATGCCAGGCTACAATATCAACTCAAATTACTTAAATACACTGCAGATTGTGTTATTTGTGAAGCAAGTGGTGGATGATTTCATTCGAGTGAGTTGACAATGACAGGGCCAGGCAGAGAGCACAGTGGTCAGTGTGTGTGTGTGTGTGTGTGTGTGTGTGTGTGTGTGTGTGTGTGTGTGTGTGTGTGTGTGTGTGTGTGAGGCAACATTGTAAAGTGCTTTGAGAGTCTGTATCGGATGTAAAAGTCCTGTATCCAGTCCATTTACCATTCAATTTCATTCCAAGTGCTCTGTCGGCTTGAGTTAAACAACAGAATTTGGATGAGACCCACAGGGGGGTGAGTTGGACAACTAATAGGAAGCTGCTGCGGTGTCCAGAGTAAGACAAAGACAAGCAGCAGAAACAAGAGAGCGATGGTCCGTTAGTGAGAAAGCTCCGCTGGGTCACAGGGCTGTAGACGAACACATGCAGGTGCCACTTTAGCTTTCATTTTCTCATTCTCTTCTGCAACCGGCACTGAGCAGGAAGGTTTGAGGACACTGAACCAGCCTGACGTCTGCTAAAGATATGGTGGCAAATGAAGATACATGGCAGTGCCAGCGGATACTAATTGCTCAACATTTTCAACCTGCCTGTCACCTTTCTCACATATATACAGTAAAAGTGAGTGACATTTTTAAAATGACATACATAATGATGTAAAAATGCACAACATGGCAGCTGATGCTTTTTTTCCTGCATCTATCTGATGAGCGTTGTTTTGCATAGGTGTGGCGGGCGGTTAACGGTGACATCTCAGCATTCATTACTCTCATTATTAGAGAACGTGCTGTCAGATAAAGCTGTGATAAGATGATACGGCACACCAGACGCCCACATTCATCCAAACACCCCAGCCAAGACAAACAGATCTCAGCTAATGCTGACGGAGAACCCTGGGAAGAAAATTTAGACAATTTCTATTATTATTTTGACAAGAGTGGAGACATATTCAAGACACAGAAGTTCTTTTAGCATAATTCCAACCTGCGTAATCTGTTTTTGTCCACCTGTCAAAGCTCAAGTGAGTGATTCACTGCAGGACGAGTATCACAACTCACCCTGGCAGCAAATTAAATATGCATCACAGTTGAAGACATACTGGCTACAGGATGTGGATTTATGATGTGTAAGATAGAGCAAATAAAATCCTTGCCAAAATGTGTGATTATTGATTTAAATCTATACACTTCCCAAAAAGTGATTATTTCATCAAGAACACATTTCAGTTTCGGTAGTATTTCAACAAACATGAAAAAAGCTAAAACCTGAATGACAGGAAGACATTTGCTTTGGGGAATGAGGGAGCAGTGAATAAGAGAATGCCAGAGGAACTAAATAAGCTGAAAATCTATTTTTGTTTTGTACATGCACATTAAAAACCATGCATAATATAATTTTTAAAAATTATTTAAATTACTTGAATCACCAGCATTTTGACCATTTCTCTGTATATGACCCAGAATGCAGATGCCAACGATCCCGCATTGGGTGGGTTTACCCCCATGTCCCCTGTCCCACATGAGTGTGTGTGGGACGCCAATTAGTCCCACAGTTGTGTGGTTCCGGGCACGCCCCCGGACCCCCATTGGTGCTCACGGCCACACGTGGGTGTCCCATATTGTTAACGTCAAATATTGGCAGGTATGCAGAGTCCTCAGTATTGTCTGGGTGTTGATTTGTATGGTGGCTGATAGGGGTTATAACATTGCCAAATTAAGGCAACACAAGCAAATGCAGAAAATATTTACAGAAAACAAATACAAAAAAAAAAAAAAACACCTACATGAAACAATACTTGAAAACACTTCTAACCATACAGAAACCAAAAATAACCAAAAGGACATGCCACCCTTTGACAGCATGTCAACTGCAAATTCACACAACACACCCAAACAGAGAAGGTGCTGCAAAGCTCCACAACACAGTGGAAGTGTCATGCTCGGCCCTGATCAGGTTTTTGGTTTAATTGCTTCCCCTTTCTTTGACCCACTTTCTGCTCCTGTTCTGTTTTATTAGTTATTTATCATGTATTTATTCCCTGTTCTATTTTACTTTGGTTCTCTGTTACTTTGCATTCTTTAGCTATTGTCTAGTTCAGGGGTGGCCAAGTTCAGTCCTCAAGAGCCACCTTCCTGACACTCTTAGTTGTCTCCCTGCTCCAACACACCTGAATCCAATGAAAGACTCGTTAGCAGACTTTTAATGAGTCTTTCATTGGAGAGTGGCTCTCGAGGACCGAACTTGGCCACCCCCTGGTCTAGTTCTTTTCTTGTTCTGCCAGATTGTGTTTTCATTGTTTATCATTCAGTTGTCATCTATTAATTTCTGTTGATCTTTAGTATTGGTATTTTGGTGTCATGGCTTGTTGATTTTGTCATCTGATTTTCATTTGGTATTCTTCAGTCAGTTGTTTTCATTATGTTATCACTTGTTTACTTTTGCTTTAGTATTCTGCTTCATGTCTCCTGATCAGTTATCATGTCATGCCTGGTTCCTAGCTATGTTTTTCTGCCCTAAGTTTTCATTGTTACTTTTGTTCATAGTAATATTATATTCCATTGTAGCTCTGGTCTTAGTTCTGTGTTTCACTTCAACCTGCACCTGCTCTATGTTTTCATCCCTCTGGCATGTCTGTCTGTGTTGTCACGTCATGTCACTCCACTAGCAGCTGTGCCCTTCTCTCACACTTTGTCCCAGTCTGCTTTGTGTTTTCATTTACTCACGCTCTTGGCACCTGTTCACATATCTTTGTCTATTACATCACATCAGTTTGTGCACTTCCCTTCTCACAATCTTGTCTGTGCATTATCTTTGTTCACTAACCACGCCCCCTTCTAGATTGTTCTTCACATGCACCTTGTTATCACCACCTGTCCCTCATTAGTCCACTTTCATATAAACCCTCACAGTCTAACAGTCCATCTCCAGATTGTTGTCGCTTCCAGCACACTCTCCAGCCTTTTTGTTCTCTGTCCTGATTAGTCTTGCCATGTACCAGTTCCTTGCTCTGTGTTTTTTGACCGTACCTTTTTGCCTCAGCCTATATGCCAGTGTTTGCCCGTGCCTCAGACCCCTGCCTGGAGATGACTGTGTTTTTGCCTCACCCTGCTTGTGCCTCTGCTCCGTTTTCTGACAACCTGTGTACCGAACCTCTGCCCGAAATAAACACGACGACTTATACCTCAAAGCCTGGTTTGGGAGTTTGTATTGTGGGTCCACCCGCTCCTGGTGTCGGGCAGCCGCCCGCCATGACAGGAAGTCCTAACAACACAAACAGCAGATTCTGCCTGGAGGATTTTAACTGACTTCTAGTCCTCATTGCATTGCATATAAAATAAAATAAAACTGACAAATTAGCTAGCATAAAATTAAAATTGTGAATAAAGTAAATAAATAAAATTACAGAGCTCTGCCAACCTGGTAGGGGTGGTAGCCAGGTGCAGTGGTGGACACAGTTCCACTAATCTGCTATCCAGCGAAGCTAACTTTTCTGTTAGCAGATTAGCTAATTTCGAAAAACATCAGTGGACCAATTAGCTTGTGCTAAATTTAGTTCCACTAACTTTCAGTCTGCTACCATTTTTTTGTTGGCATAGTGAGTAAAGCTTAACTTTAAAAAAACTTGTAAACCCCCAAATCATACATGTTCCTGTCTGTTGCGTGTTTTGCAACAATCAGAGGGCAGTGAGCCCAATCCTCTCCCAGGAGAAGGGGGGCGAGCTGGCTGCTGTTAGCAAAAACACAAGCAACGACCAAAGATTACACGTTGGTCATTATTTGTTGTGAATCACACTTCACAAACAGAATTTTCAGTTTTGCAAATGCCTCTTTTTTTTTTTACAAATGAAAAAATGGCATATTTACAAATTCACATTTATTTGTAAAAACCAACACACACATTACAGTAACTTGTATGTTTTTTTTTTTTTTTTTTACAAACAGATAAACCAACCAACCAGTAAGTGTAAGGAGACTCATTTTTCCCATAGTGCCTTTTAGGATGTGTGTCTGTTAATGCTCAACCTTCAGAATTAGTGCATTACTTTAAAAGATATATGCAATATTTTCACTTTCTAAAAATCACAGCGTTACCGTTAATGTTGATAAACTATTTGGAATTAGTTTTGTTTATATAATATTATAAACTATGACTGAAAAGTGCTGTGCATTGCCAGTATTTTCTTGCATTTGTAATTTTTTTTTTTTTTTTTGCTGGTGTTATCACAGTTTAGAAGTGTCAGCCACAGTCCATTCACGACCCAGGCCAGTTCCATAGACTGATGTGGCAATGTGCACAACCAGTGCATGTTCCCATGTCTGTCCTATATAACCTATGAAATGCTTTCAAAAATTGGTTTCAGAAAGATTTTGCAAACTGGAAAGCTGGATGTCAACTGGTGGCATGGTTAAGACAGCTTAATTTGACAGCCACTGTGTAAATGAGTTGTCATAGCAGTCCTTTGCAAACAAACAGTCATTGAGTAACATTTGTCCCCTGCAGTGCTTTTAAATGATGCTGCAAAGTGGCTGTGCTGCATTACAATTACCTGGCTCTGTGTCTCTTTCCTCCATTAACATAAAGCTGTTTCACTTCAGTGAGGGGCTTCAAGGGCCTCGAGGTGACAGAGAAGCAAATACATAAAGATGATAATGATATATGATAAAGTAGCTTCCTGCTGCCCTGTTTAGTAATAAAATGGGCGTGTTGCTAAAATATTCTAAATGGACAAATTACATATAGAGAACTATTTAAAAGTAGATGGCTGTACAAGGCACCAGATAGTTGGCCCTTTGACAACACCTTGCACTGAGTGAGCAGTTTATTTTCTTATTATGCAATATCAGAGAAGAGGATGTAATTTGCTATCATCTAAATTCACTCAAGAGGATTTGTGATGAAAGTAACCCTTGAGAACAATAAATGGTAATACTGCCATGGGGAATTTAGGAATTTGTTGCTAAATATCATACAAAATGGGTTACTGTCCCAATCACATATTAGCTTATTGCATGGCACTGATCTTCTGATTTCATAACAGATTCAGACAGTCATGATTCAATTTGTCTTAATCCTGTCTAATTATTAAAGTTGAACGTGATCAGAGCACACTGCTTCTTATTCATGTCATTTCATGACTGTATGTCTGTGACCATGGGTCATCTACAGAGGAACAGATGGATCATATTTGTATTGCCCATTTGATAAATAAGGTGTTTTTATATGGTGTGTGTGTGTTTTTTTTATACGCCCATGTCCTTTCTGATATCAGGCAGTTTCCTGCACCTTTTACAGGGCAGTGATGGTAGCTCAGTGGTAAAGTTCATTCATTCTTTCATCCAATTAAGGGTCGCGGGGGGCTGGAGCCTATCCCAGCAGCCATAGAGCGCGAGGCAGGGTACACCCAGGACAGGACGCCAGTCTGTCGCAAGGCCACAGATAGACAAACAAACACAGACACACACACCTACGGACAATTTAAAGATTCCAATCCACCTAACCTGCATGTCTTCGGAAGTGGAAGGAAACTGGAGCACCCGGAGGAAACCCACGCAAACATGAGGAAAACATGCAAACTCCACACAGAAAGACCACGGGAATTGAACCCATGACCTTCTTGCTGTGAGGCAACAGTGCTAACCACTAAGCCACCGTGCTGCCCAGTGGTAAAGGTTCTCACTGGAAATCAGAACTTTAGGAAGGCGTGGGTTTGATTCCTGTGGGTAGCATGTAATTTTTATTTTTTTATTTTCAACCACATCACACACTGTGAAAAGCTGCTGTGTTCCCACGTGCATGGAACTGTCGCAGCATGTATTTTTTTAATTTATTTTTTGTTCACAGCAACTGTGCGATGTGTAACTATCATCGTGCACGCCTACCCGTCAGCGCGAGGTTTCGTGGTGCGCTCATATGAGCTCTACCGCCATGAGTCACCCTGGAGTTGTATGTATTCGCACTATGTGTGAAGCGGCCATATGTAAAGTATTTCCAGATGTCGTTTTCCAAAATAAAGGTGTCTTGTGAGGATAACTTTTCATCAGTCTGTGGTGATGAATTTGACTGAAACGGCATAACAGGTAAGATCATGACTTTAATATTTACACAGTGTGTGAATGGTTTTAATATTTGAAAGTGTATAAGTTGGAACTGTATGAGTAGTTGCAGCAGACAGTAACTTTAGCTTTTGCTGAGCCAGTCAATGGACAGCAGTGGGTTAGCACTTCCCTTTTGTAACTGGTCCATTATTTTGGTACCCCAAATGAACGGTGCAGTATGGGTCAGGTCTTTGGTACCCATCTCTAAATATGGATGTGGAAATGCACAAAGTAGTGTTCTGTACCATGCCGTACTGACCAGGATTGCTTGGTGGAAACAGGGATACGAGGTCTGTTAGAAAAGTATCTGACCTTTTTTTTTTTTTTTTTGCAAAAAACTAATGGATTTGAATCACGTGTGCTTGCATGAGCCAACCTTGAACCTTCGTGCGCATGTGTGAATTTTTTCATGCCTGTCGATTGCGTCGTTTGCTGGCAAGCAACATTTGTGTGTGGTTGTGTGTGGTGCTCTCGATGGATTTTCATTGCAAGGAAAATGGCGGAACGACTGGAGCAGCGCTACTGCATCTAATTTTGCCAGAAACTGGGCAACAGCCAGGTGGAAACCATTTGGAAGATTCAGATGGCTTTCGGTGACGATGCTATGGGCATCACACAGATTAAGGAGCGGTACAACCGGTATAAAGACGTACGCACAACGGTGGAGAGCGAGCCACGCTCCGGTCGGCCATCAACATGCTGAAATGTCCAGATCATTTCCAAAGTGAACGCTGTGGTGATGCAGGACCGTCACGTGACTATCTGAGAAATTGCGGAAGAGGTGGATATCAGCACTTTTTTGGCACATTCCACAGTGACAGAAGATTTGGCCATGAAAAGAGTGGCGGCGAAATTCATGCCGAAGCTGCTGACGGCGGAGCAAAAATGCCTTTGTGTTGAAGTCTCACAGGACATGCTGGACTCTGAAAAATGATGCCCACCTCTTCCACAATTTCTCGGATAGTCACACGACTGAAAAGCCATGAAAGCCTTCTGAATCTTCCGGTTGGTTTCCACCTGGCTGTCGCCCAGTTATTGGCAAAATTTGATGCAGTAGCGCTGCTCCAATCATTCCACCATTTTCCTTGTGCGTGAAGGTTCAAAGTTGGCTCATGCAAGCATACGTGATTCAAATCCATCAGGTTTTTGCAAAAAAAAAAAAAAAAAGGTCGGCTACTTTTCTAACAGACCTCGTATAGTCATCAGATGGGGTTAGGGAAGGATTAAACAGAGGTGAAAATTTAAACATGATGAAATTATGTTGAAAATCACATTCTTTGTCTGATCATGAGGATTAAAAAAACAGTTTGGACTCTGTATGACACAAACATTTGTAATTATTGGTGTAAAAACACTAAAAATGGTGACAATGGTCCATTTCAGTTTCTTCAGGGGTCAAAAATAAAGGTGCTTCAGTTTTGGTAAAAGGTGATGGAAATTATTGATTGATTTTACAGGTTTAATGAATGGAATAGTTTTGATTGTCTCCAAAGTGACAACCATTTATCCATTTCCTATACCTGCTTACTCCAATTAAGGGTCATGGGGGCTGGAGCCTATCCCAGCAGTCATAGGGCCTGAGGTATGGTACACCCTGGACAGGACACCAGTTTGTCACAGGGCTCCAAAGTGACAAATAAGGTGAACGTCCATTGGTTTCTGTCACATACGTTGCCACATGTGATAAATAAGTAACCAGATTTTACAATTTTAAAATTTTAACAGATCAACCAATAATTTGCACCACTTATTGACCAAAACTGGAGAAACTTTAACTTTTGATCCCAGTACAAATAGAAATTTGCCAGTGTCACCATTTTCAGTGTTTTCACCCTATAATCCATAATGTTCACTCATAGATAATGCAGTCTATACCTTTTTGGAACATTTATGATATATTTTGAGCAATGTGTAAGCCCTCATAGGCATGTCCTGCCATGGTATACTGAAGCTGGTTTGTAATGCAGCCATTTAGAGTTGGGGTTGGGGGGGAGGGTGTCATGTGACCTGTTGCAACAAGCATGAAGGCTAAAATAAGTTAACGAGGAAACCACATTGCAATTTTTGCAATTTGACTGCCAAATTGAGAAAAGCTGCTCACATTGTAATGTCTCTTCACTATTTGTATTGACGATGTGAAACTCCAGTACATACTGTGTTTCTAGTCATTTCGTCATTCTTTTGAAGCCATGTGAGAAAGCAGAAGTGAAAATTGCAACCTCCTCGCTTGCTCTAGCCCAAATTCAGCTCATTCAGAGGATCTACATTCCTCCAGACAGATTTTGGGAGATTGGAGTGATGCCTCATCAAATATTCACCGGGTTAGGTGTGCTGCTACAATGTTGCACAGGTTACAGAAGGTTAGGGTTAGGGTTCCCATCTCCTCTTTGTTTCTCAAACTTAGTAAGAATGTAAATACATGGAGCTAAATTTGGGAGTGTCACAAGAAGCATACACAAGAAGTCAATCAATCAATCAATCAATCAATTTTTTTATATAGCGCCAAATCACAACAAACAGTTGCCCCAAGGCGCTTTATATTGTAAGGCAAGGCCATACAATAATTATGTAAAACCCCAACGGTCAAAACGACCCCCTGTGAGCAAGCACTTGGCTACAGTGGGAAGGAAAAACTCCCTTTTAACAGGAAGAAACCTCCAGCAGAACCAGGCTCAGGGAGGGGCAGTCTTCTGCTGGGACTGGTTGGGGCTGAGGGAGAGAACCAGGAAAAAGACATGCTGTGGAGGGGAGCAGAGTTCGATCACTAATGATTAAATGCAGAGTGGTGCATACAGAGCAAAAAGAGAAAGAAACAGTGCATCATGGGAACCCCCCAGCAGTCTACGTCTATAGCAGCATAACTAAGGGATGGTTCAGGGTCACCTGATCCAGCCCTAACTATAAGCTTTAGCAAAAAGGAAAGTTTTAAGCCTAATCTTAAAAGTAGAGAGGGTGTCTGTCTCCCTGATCTGAATTGGGAGCTGGTTCCACAGGAGAGGAGCCTGAAAGCTGAAGGCTCTGCCTCCCATTCTACTCTTACAAACCCTAGGAACTACAAGTAAGCCTGCATGCTGAGAGCGAAGCGCTCTATTGGGGTGATATGGTACTACGAGGTCCCTAAGATAAGATGGGACCTGATTATTCAAAACCTTATAAGTAAGAAGAAGAATTTTAAATTCTATTCTAGAATTAACAGGAAGCCAATGAAGAGAGGCCAATATGGGTGAGATATGCTCTCTCCTTCTAGTCCCCGTCAGTACTCTAGCTGCAGCATTTTGAATTAACTGAAGGCTTTTTAGGGAACTTTTAGGACAACCTGATAATAATGAATTACAATAGTCCAGCCTAGAGGAAATAAATGCATGAATTAGTTTTTCAGCATCACTCTGAGACAAGACCTTTCTGATTTTAGAGATATTGCGTAAATGCAAAAAAGCAGTCCTACATATTTGTTTAATATGCGCTTTGAATGACATATCCTGATCAAAAATGACTCCAAGATTTCTCACAGTATTACTAGAGGTCAGGGTAATGCCATCCAGAGTAAGGATCTGGTTAGACACCATGTTTCTAAGATTTGTGGGGCCAAGTACAATAACTTCAGTTTTATCTGAGTTTAAAAGCAGGAAATTAGAGGTCATCCATGTCTTTATGTCTGTAAGACAATCCTGCAGTTTAGCTAATTGGTGTGTGTCCTCTGGCTTCATGGATAGATAAAGCTGGGTATCATCTGCGTAACAATGAAAATTTAAGCAATACCGTCTAATAATACTGCCTAAGGGAAGCATGTATAAAGTGACTAAAATTGGTCCTAGCACAGAACCTTGTGGAACTCCATAATTAACTTTAGTCTGTGAAGAAGATTCCCCATTTACATGAACAAATTGTAATCTAGCCAACTAACAAAGATAGATTGATCATATTTAAGATCGAAGCATTAAATAATGGTAGGGCTTCCTTGAGCAGCCTGGTAGGAATGGGGTCTAATAAACATGTTGATGGTTTGGATGAAGTAACTAATGAAAATAACTCAGACAGAACAATCGGAGAGAAAGAGTCTAACCAAATACCGGCATCACTGAAAGCAGCCAAAGATAACGATACGTCTTTGGCATGGTTATGAGTAATTTTTTCTCTAATAGTTAAAATTTTGTTAGCAAAGAAAGTCATGAAGTCATTACTAGTTAAAGTTAATGGAATACTCAGCTCAATAGAGCTCTGACTCTTTGTCAGCCTGGCTACAGTGCTGAAAAGAAACCTGGGGTTGTTCTTATTTTCTTCAATTAGTGATGAGTAGAAAGATGTCCTAGCTTTACGGAGGGCTTTTTTATAGAGCAACAGACTCTTTTTCCAGGCTAAGTGAAGATCTTCTAAATTAGTGAGACGCCATTTCCTCTCCAACTTACGGGTTATCTGCTTTAAGCTACGAGTTTGTGAGTTATACCACGGAGTCAGACACTTCTGATTTAAAGCTCTCTTTTTCAGAGGAGCTACAGCATCCAAAGTTGTCTTCAATGAGGATGTAAAACTATTGACGAGATACTCTATCTCCCTTACAGAGTTTAGGTAGCTACTCTGCACTGTGTTGGTATATGGCATTAGAGAACATAAAGAAGGAATCATATCCTTAAACCTAGTTACAGCGCTTTCTGAAAGACTTCTAGTATAATGAAACTTATTCCCCACTGCTGGGTAGTCCATCAGAGTAAATGTAAATGTTATTAAGAAATGATCAGACAGAAGGGAGTTTTCAGGGAATACTGTTAAGTCTTCTATTTCCATACCATAAGTCAGAACAAGATCTAAGATATGATTAAAGTGGTGGGTGGACTCATTTACTTTTTGAGCAAAGCCAATAGAGTCTAATAATAGATTAAATGCAGTGTTGAGGCTGTCATTCTCAGCATCTGTGTGGATGTTAAAATCGCCCACTATAATTATCTTATCTGAGCTAAGCACTAAGTCAGACAAAAGGTCTGAAAATTCACAGAGAAACTCACAGTAACGACCAGGTGGACGATAGATAATAACAAATAAAACTGTTTTTTGGGACTTCCAATTTGGATGGACAAGACTAAGAGACAAGCTTTCAAATGAATTAAAGCTCTGTCTGGGTTTTTGATTAATTAATAAGCTGGAATGGAAGATTGCTGCTAATCCTCTGCCCCTGCCCGTGCTACGAGCATTCTGACAGTTAGTGTGACTCGGGGGTGTTGACTCATTTAAACTAACATATTCATCCTGCTGTAACCAGGTTTCTGTTAGGCAGAATAAATCAATATGTTGATCAATTATTATATCATTTACCAACAGGGACTTAGAAGAGAGAGACCTAATGTTTAATAGACCACATTTAACTGTTTTAGTCTGTGGTGCAGTTGAAGGTGCTATATTATTTTTTCTTTTTGAATTTTTATGCTTAAATAGATTTTTGCTGGTTATTGGTAGTCTGGGAGCAGGCACCGTCTCTACGGGGATGGGGTAATGAGGGGATGGCAGGGGGAGAGAAGCTGCAGAGAGGTGTGTAAGACTACAACTCTGCTTCCTGGTCCCAACCCTGGATAGTCACGGTTTGGAGGATTTAAGAAAATTGGCCAGATTTCTAGAAATGAGAGCTGCTCCATCCAAAGTGGGATGGATGCCGTCTCTCCTAACAAGACCAGGTTTTCCCCAGAAGCTTTGCCAATTATCTGTGAAGCCCACCTCATTTTTTGGACACCACTCAGACAGCCAGCAATTCAAGGAGAACATGCGGCTAAACATGTCACTACCCGGTCCGATTGGGGAGGGGCCCAGAGAAAACTACAGAGTCCGACATTGTTTTTGCAAAGTTACACACCGATTTAATGTTAATTTTAGTGACCTCCGATTGGCGTAACCGGGTGTCATTACTGCCGACGTGAATTACAATCTTACCAAATTTACGCTTAGCCTTAGCCAGCAGTTTCAAATTTCCTTCAATGTCGCCTGCTCTGGCCCCCGGAAGACAATTGACTATGGTTGCTGGTGTCGCTAACTTCACATTTCTCAAAACAGAGTCGCCAATAACCAGAGTTTGATCCTCGGCGGGTGTGTCATTGAGTGGGGAAAAACGGTTAGAGATGTGAACGGGTTGGCGGTGTACACGGGGCTTCTGTTTAGGGCTACGCTTCCTCCTCACAGTCACCCAGTCGGCCTGCTTTCCCGGCTGCTCGGGATCTGCCAGGGGGTAACTAACGGCGGCTAAGCTACCTTGGTCCGCACCGACTACAGGGGCCTGGCTAGCTGTAGAATTCTCCACGGTGCGGAGCCGAGTCTCCAATTCGCCCAGCCTGGCCTCCAAAGCTACGAATAAGCTACACTTATTACAAGTACCATTACTGCTAAAGGAGGCCGAGGAATAACTAAACATTTCACACCCAGAGCAGAAATGTGCGGGAGAGACAGGAGAAGCCGCCATGCTAAATCGGCTAAGAGCTAGTAGCTACGCTAAGCTAGCGGATTCCTAAAAACACGCAAAGTGAATCATGTGTAAATAATTTAGAGGTGATTCAGCAGAAGGAGTGCTTTAGTTAAGGCACGTAAAGATTACACTGGGAAACAAACCGTAATCTAGATAACTAGATCAATCTAACTGCGCAGATTAAACAGCTAACAGATACAGAAAAACACCGCTGTGCTCCGGAACAGGAAGTGATACAATACCGCAGTGAGAGCCAACCACCAGTAGAGGCAAGCAAAACTAATTAATCACATAAGACATGACAGATATAAAATGTGCACATTTCTATGTATTAACAATCTGTCTTGAGTAGGTACTGGGATATGGACAAACGTGTTTACAGACAGACTGAATAGTTCAGCAGTTAACTGTTCATCATGCTCAAACAATAATCAGGATGGAAGAAGCATGATTCCTGCAAATCCATAAATGTTCACACAGGAAATGTACATATTCAGAGACCAACACTGGGATTTTTAAGACAGAGGTCCCTATACTCAGACTGTAAGTTGCAAGGTCTAAAATGTGTGGCACTAATCCGTTTGGGATGTGCATTGCTATCGTGATGACCCATATTTATGACATCAAATCTGAGTGCTGGGAGCAAAGAGGCTGGATTACTACTTCACATTAAGCAAGGGTGCATTGTGGTCATTTTGGAGACATTTCATAAGATCAGCCAATCAGGGTGTTGCCTATCATTCCCTTTAAAGAAGAGCAAAAGGTTCAGTTGCATGCACAGACAAGTAATTAGCTAAAAAAATGACAATGATCTTGCTCATAGTTAAAGATAGCGATCTGGGTGTCCAGTCTTCCCCCCAGTGCAAAGCAGTGCACAGTGCAACACAAGTGTCATTTATAGTTTCTTACCAGACTTGGATGTCCTTTTGATGCACAGGACTCATGTCCTTGAAACTGCAAGTCTTTTTCCACACATTTGTGTGTCCAAGGGCATATTGGTGTGACCACAACATGTGAACACGTCGTGCCAGTTGTATTGATATCGTATGAAAGCAGAAAGTCACTGTGCCATAGACCAGCAAAAACCATGTTTGTGCTGGGGTCATCACAGCAGATCCGTGATGATTCTGCATGTTAATTTGAGGCAAGTTTTAAGATGGATGACCTTCACACTGCAACTCCAAATGCACAGGGAGAATAGAGCATGGGTAGCCCTGAGCCAGGGACTTTCTCTTTGGAAGGCATACATGACAGCTGCTTGCACCACCATGCTCAGGCATTCACATAGCGGATCCACTACAGTCACAGTCTGCTTGTATGCACACCAAAACTGAATTAAAAACAACCATTGAATGAAATAAAAGTAGTCACCCTATGAAAGTTTACAAAAGCTCATGCTTCTTGGTGTAGTTCCATTAACACGCCGTTTACACCGAGTCCACGACTGAGTTGCGATGGAAAATGGCTTCTGCTTGCCGTCACTCTTACTGACTCCCACTGGGAGTCAGTAAGAGGTCGCCATCACTCTCCATCGGTGTCCAACAGGTGTGCGAGTGTACTCAACTGTTTAAAATACTTGCACAAGTTGTGGGACCAGTTAACAGATACATGGGTCTCATAATCAGTATTGATAAACTCTCACGTCTCAACTCACTCTCAACTTGATCCTGTAGGTCGTAATAGACTCTCAATTGACTCTGCATGGGGTTGCATCAATGATATATTAACATATTGATTGGATATTAACATATTTTTCACTCACACAATTCAGCCACAAAGCAAGCTTGGTGTAAACGCAAATAACAGATCACAAGAGAGACCAGCCAAGACTTGTGAGAGTTGACAAAATGTCATGATCTTGTAGGTCTTATATAGGTCTCAGTCTGGTGTAAACAGGGCATAACTGACCAGAAAACCTCTCACTTTAGTGTACTTTCTAAATAGCAGTGTCCATTGAGTGCACTTCAACTCTTCAAAAGGATGACTGGTTTAGGTCAGGTTATGTTCAAAACACACCCATGGCCAAAAGGATAAATCTAACTTTGTACACTGCACTGAGATTTGACAGAAATAGTAAAATCGTAAAAACAAAACAAAACAAAAAAATACACGAATGAATGAATTTATACAGCACTTTCAGTCAAGAAAAAGTGTTCATAGTAGGCATGTGGCGTTTAATCAATACAAATCGGTTTCTAGATGCAAACATGCTCGATGCTAGTGTATCGATTCATTCAGTGTGCATCGATTCAATTGATGGGTGGAATCGTGATCCATCGCTCAATGCATGCTTGCATCGATTTTTTTCCGAGGCACATTGAATGCACCATCAGTCATCAAAGACAAGTCATGACTAAAGCACCAAATTCAACACATAGCATACAAAACAACAGCTATAAATAGAATTTGATAAAATTACGCCATAATTCTAAACTATAGAAAAAATATTTTAATATTAACCTTAAAAGAAAAAATGAATGGAACCCAATGGAACCTCGGGAATGCCAGATAAAAACTAAACTTCTTTGCACCAGTCAAAGTAATGTAGCTTTAGAGACTAATAAATATAATATTGTAGTGGTGGAATGTAAATAATCTACAGTACACTATTTCTTTTTCAATTAAAAAAGGTACATTGTTTCCTTATTCAGAATTTGACACTCACCTTCCTGTCACAACACCTTAAATGAATAATAGACACCTTTATTCTTGTATTTAAATTCTTATTTATTAAATTATGTTCTGCATCAATGGCAAAAATGAGTGGGATTTGACCCAGATGGTTATGCACTGTACACCATGCACCATAGCTTGCTACATTATGGCCCTATGTTGCAGATTTTTACAATGAAAAGCAAAACTGAAAATGAAAACACTGACTTGCTTAGTTTTTACCAGCTGTGCTCGACTGCAGATGCTTCAATGAGAGAGTGAAAGAAAAGCAAGTCGCTTTGGCAACATCCTGTATGTACTTTAGTAACGCTCCACACATCGGTAGAACGTACCTCAAAGTGAATGTGTGATTATGTGAGGAGCAAAAAGCCAAGAAACGGGACATAGTCCATAGAAAGTGCCAGTTCAACCTCTCTTCCTCTCTCCCGTCTCCCCGGCCATAAAACGCAGTGTAATAGGATTCCTAAGCTTTTCCAGTCACTGCTTCCACTATCACACAGACATTTAAGTGCACTAATCCATGACAAATTGTCTCATCTGATCCATGACAAATCGCCTGAGGGGCCGATTGAGACAAAGAAGATGGCGGGAGGAGGCCAGAAGGACGGAGGGGCCGGGTGGAAGAGGCCAGGCCTCGAACAAGCGCCGCTCGGCACCTGAATGATCATGCAGTTATTGCCTGGCTTTCGTAAAGGTTGCTTTCATTATCTTGAAGGGCACGCTGCGTGACAGCGAGTGAGACATCACGCGGTGCCGACGTGCTCAGAGCCCACAGTTTTAAATGCAATTATCATCTCGTATGGAGGTAGATTAGAGGATTGCACTTCCAGCGTGTTCCTCGCGTGTTTGCAAGTGAATGCGCGTCACATCAGATTTGTAATTTTTCTCTCACCCGACTCTTCATTTGGTTGTTATCAAGGTGATTTTGCATGATGGGAAAAATCTAGGTAAATTATGCATCGTGCAGATGGTGCACACTCATCGTGCGCTTTTATGTGTGTACATGCAGCCATGCATGCACTGTATGCTGCTTCATTTCCATCTGATCGAGCTGTTACTTTTCATGCACGTTAGAAAGATCTGATTATGGCAATATTCATTCAAGTGACTGTACCTTAATTGAATTTTCTTTAATCATCATTTTGTGCTCTAATTAGTCCCACAGTTTAATGTGAACTGCAAATAAGGCACATTTAACTGCAAAATAAAACTATGGCAAAGTTATGAAAAGACATTCCTATTGGGAGGGAATGGATGACAACTGCACGCATTTAACCCCCGCACTGCCGTGCAATTCGTCATGCCAGTTTAACCCGCTTTGTACCGCTGGATGCTGCGTTATATAAAATAATTATTTCATAGCAGATTAATTGTTTGCTCTCAGAACTTGGCTGATGAAATCACTTCTCATCTCTCCAGAATCACAGAGGAATTTTCTTGTGCACACCATGATGTGGAGAATGCATTGAAATCATCTCAAAGCTAATTATTTGTAATATTTATATTTTAATAGCTTGGCAAAACTGTTACATTTTCTTTCCTTCTTATGACTATCTGTAAAATTCTGTTTATTATAGGTTTAACTTCTCGTCATAATGGTGACAAATGCAATGACTCACAGTGACACACAGTGTTTTTGAATTGTTTGTGCAATGTTCACGTGTAGTTCACAAAATTAATGCGTGCCAGAGATTTTGAGCATTTCAAAATTTTCTTTGTGCATCTGCACAAAGCCGTGCACAGTTTACAAGGATTTACAAGGATCTTAGTCACTGCCACGGCAGATTATGTGCCAGTGAGGGGATCAAATTTATGCAAGTGTCAAGGTGCCTTATGATTTCAAGCAGAAGCACTAACATTTCATCCAACGGCACTTTGAAGGCCACATGAATAAAGTTCACATTCTCCTACATGGTGCTGGCACAATCGCTAAGCTGTAATAAGAAGTCTGGGGACTATGCAAATGACTTCCATGTCAGAAAAAGGTGCATGCGTTCAGTTCGTCAGGCAGCAAAGCTAATGTCTTAATATTATCAGATGCTGCAAGAAAAAAAGCATCAGTCCTGCAGAGCCAAAAACCGCTTGACAACAGTTGCAAAAATCAAGTGTGTGTAGCTGCTCAAAATGTTCCTTGTCCTTTTTTTTTTTCTTTCCCAAAGAGACCTCTATCCTAAAGCATGTCCAGGGTTTGCTTTGACACACTTATCAGATTATTCTTTGATAGAAAGTCTCAAAACTTTGATCTTAAAACAGACTTTCTACACTATGGTCTTCTGTGACAGGCTGTGTTCTTACAGACAAATGTGCAATAACGAATTAATCAAATATATCCTAAGATCACTGATGGAGTGGAGTGTCCTTGCCTCAAGTGGAGGATTTTAAGTATCTCGGGGTCTTGTTCACGAGTGAGGGACGGATGGAGTGTGAAATTGATAGACGGCTCGGTGCAGCATCTGCAGTGATGCGATCGCTGTATCGGACCGTCGTGGTGAAGAGAGAGCTGAGTAGGGGCGCAGAGCTCTCGATTTACCGATCGATCTACGTTCCGATCCTCACCTATGGTCATGAGATTTGGCTCATGACCGAAAGAACGAGATCGCGAGTACAAGCAGCCGAGATGAGTTTCCTCCGCAGGGAGGCTGGGCGCTCCCTTAGAGATAGGGTGAGGAGCTCGGTCACTTGGGAGGAGCTTGGAGTCGAGCCGCTGCTCCTCCACGTCGAAAGGAATCACTTGAGGTGGCTCACGCATCTTTTCCGGATGCCCCCTGGACGCCTCGCTGGAGAGGTGTTCCGGGCACGTCCCATTGGGAGGAGGCCCCGGGGACACGCTGGAGGGACTACATCTCTCGGCTGGCTTGGAAACGCCTTGGGGTTCCCCCGGAGGAGCTGGGGGAGGTGTGTGTGGATCGGGAGGTCTGGGCGGCTTTGCTTGAGCTGCTGCCCCCATGACCTGACTCCGAATAAAGCGGAAGAAAATGGATGGATGGATGGATGGATGGACGGATCACTGATGGAACTGTTTGACCTCATGATGTGTTCTCAATCAAAGTAATGCTTTGTTCCACTTCAAGAGATTGCACTGATGCAGTGGAAAGGCACAGTGAACAACAAGCTCATTAAAATACCATCAATCACCAGTGAAGCTGTTGTAAAATCACTGGAATCAGCATTTGAGAAATGTCATTGCAGTCAAAGGTAAAAAAAAAATCTGGTTTATCTGCTGAGGTTATGAGATCTGATGGGCTTAGGCTCAAACGGAGCAGACTGGTTGCAATTAATGTATCAATAATTTGTATTAATGATGAAAAATCTATTTTATGTGTTGGTGAAGAAATCATAAATAAAATCCTTTTTGTAATAATTTAAAAATATTGTTCATGCAAATTAATTTGTAACAGCTTCTAAAAATATGAAGATGCACTGATTGTGTTAGGTCATTTATCCACAGTTCTTTCACAATATTTTCATAGTGAACGGGGTGTAAAACTTTTGTTTTGTAGTTCACTGGCAGGGTAACACAGTTGATTGCATTTGGAAATATCCCTGCTATTCTTTTAACGTCATGTACGCAGCTTCCTCTGCTTTAATTTTTGTACTGTTTTGGTACTCAAAACTCCTGTTTCTTGAATAAGGCAATGGCTTTCTTGGGTTGAAGATCTGCAAATCCACAGTGGACCACAGCTTTGTTGTGCTGTTGTCTGAAGAATTCTACAGTAGACTACTGTGATTGCACTCATTCACAATAATGCATGCATATCATTTTCAGCCCTGTGTGTCCATGTGTTTTTGAACACATATCTTCAAGAGTTCTGATCCACTTTGGACCAACTTTGGTGGAGACATCCAAGGATAAGGTGACTTAATTTTGATATAAAATGATTCAAAGTCAGGGTCACAATGCTTATACATTGTTGAGGATATAAGTTTACTTACAGATTGGATAAAAATCATTCAAACTCAGTTTTCCTTGACTTCACATATTACATTTTAGCAACCAATATGTGTGCTGAGTCTGAATTATACATATATAATAAATTTGCAAAAAACCTTTTTTAACATTGTCATTATGGATTATTGTGTGTAGAATGTTGAGAAGAAAAACTAAATATTATCCATTTAGGTGTAAGGCTGTAACATAACATTTGGAAATAGTGAAGCGCTGTGAGTAGTTTCTGGATATGCTGCATACACACACACACACACACACACACACACACACATATATATATATATATATATACATATATATATATATATATATATATATATATATATATATATATACGAGGTCTCTTAGATAATAAACCGACCCTTTTATTTTTTTTTTTAACTATATGGATTTAAATGACATGCGATTACACCAATCATGCTTGAACCCTCGTGCGCATGCATGAGTTTTTTCACGCGTGTCGGTGACGTCATTTCCCTGTGGGCAGGCCTTGAGTGAGATGTGGTCCCGCCCTCTCGGCTGAATTCCTTTGTTTCACACGCTGCTTGAGACGGCGCGCGTTGCTTTATCAAAATTTTTTCTGGACCTGTGAGGAATATCCGAGTGGACACTATTCGAGAAATTAAGCTGGTTTTCTGTGAAAAGTTTAACGGCTGATGAGAGATTATGGGGTGTTTCTGTCGGTGTAAGGACTTCCCACGGAGCGGGACATCCTGCAGCGCTTCCAGGCGCTGTCGTCGGCCTGTTTCGAGCTGAAAACATCCTAATTTAAGGCTTAATTCACCCAGGACATCGTGAGAGAACAGAGAAGATTCAGAAGAGGCCGGCATGAGGAATTTATGCGGACATTCCACTGTTTAAGGACATTTTTTTAATGAAAGACGTACGCGCAAATTCGCCGAGTCGTTTCCGTGATGACTCGGCAAATCTGTGTGCGCCGTGACAGGAAAAACACCTCCGTGTTGAAAACCATTTGTAGAATTCAGGCGGCTTTTAATGGCTTTCAACAAGTGAGTAACTGAGAAATTGTTTAACAGCTTGGGCATGTTCCAATTTGCCCATTAAGATTTCCAACGGAGGTGTTTTTCCTGCCGCGACCCCCCGCGGTCGGGTCCAGCCCGACATGCGACTCTGCCTGCACGTTCTTTCATTACAAAATGACCGTTAACAATGGAATGTCCGAATAAACTCCTCAGCCGACTTCTTCTGAAAGTTCTCTGTTCTCTGACGACTTACTGCGTCGACAGAGCCTGAAATGTGGAAGTTTTCAACTTGAAACGGCGAGACGCTGCCGCCTCGAAGCGCAGATCGCCGTCAGGCGCCGTGGACCGTCCTTAAAGCGACACTACCAGACCAAAATCTCTCATCAGCCGTTAAAATTTTTACCGAAAACCAGCTGAATTTATTGAATGGTATCCACTCAGTTGTGCCTTACAGTTTTGAAAAAATTTTTATCAAACAAAGCAACAGTCTCTGAGCCATTCCTAAACAATGAAAAAAATCGACGAGCGGGTGGACGACTCCTCACTCAAAGACTGCCCACAGGCGAATGACGTAACCGACAGGCGTGAAAAAACTCTTGCATGCCCACGAGGGTTCAAGCATGTCTGATGTAATCACACGTGATTCAAATCCATATGGTTTTTGAAAAAAATAATAAGGTCGGATACTTTTCTAATAGACCTCGTATATATATATATACGAGGTGCCTTCAACAAGTCTTGAGACTTTTTTCGTAAGGGCATTTATAATCATCCCACACTCTTGTAATTTTGATATGTCAGTACCATATGTCTAAGGAGATAATCTACCAATTTTTGTTATTCCAGGTTGAAAGAGACGACTGTATGTGGACGGTAAGCGGACCCTACTAAATCATGCTCGTCACACCTGACTTTTTTGCAAAATGCAGTCGGGACGGAAGGACACTTTGGAAGAGCGATACGCTATAAAATTTTGTGTTAAGCTCAGAAAGAATGCTACGCAGACTTATGAACTGCTTCAGACTGCTTACGGATTAAACTGCATGGGCAGAGCATCGGTGTTTCGTTGGCACAAAAAGTTTAAGGGTGGCAGTGAGTCTGTGAGAGATGATGAGAGGTGTGGGAGGGGGAGGGAAGTCAGGGCCGGCCCAAGCCTTTATGGGGCCTTAAGCAGAATTTCATTTGGGGGCCCCCCTACCATCACCTCAGCACCAGATGCCTCATTATTCCATAGGCTACACTGTTATGTGTGTAATGTACCCACAATCATTAGCATTATTTGTAATTATCTTACATCATACAGGTGTCATTCTTGTTTTTAACCTTAAAGGGGTAGCAAACTCATAAATATGTTTTAATTAACTTCTACATACAGCGTGATGTATAAGTATGGCTCATTAATTTAACTATTTGAAAGTAGCATCAGCAGGCAGGAGACTGCATTTATAGTAAACACGTTAAATAGTTGAATTTCTTTCAGATGTGCAATGGTGTGCAAAATGTTCAATATCCAAATACAAAATAGAATCAAATGACATTCACATTATCTTACAGAAAAATAAAGTTGTAATCAAAATTAAATACTTAAATAATAAATACAATACTTAAATAATCTCCAAAATGAACATAGAAATCCACAACATAACAGCAATGTGTGTGCATAGCAATGTACAAACATTGCACTGGGGGCTATTGCTTTAACTTTGGCCTGCAAACCTTTGAAAGCTGAGCTACTTTTCCCCACCTTTTGCACCAAATTAATCTGAGGAGTTGATCTGCCCTGCTGTTTAACTCTAAGTTTTTCTTCGTAAGGAAGACTATCAAATGGCTTCGCCAAAATCCGGTCCACAACATTCAAATTGTCTGCTATTATGTGCAGCTTGCTACCTAGCTAGCTCGCTAGCTGGGACTGGCGGGAGGCTAGTGTGAAGTGTGTCTGCCTGTGAGTGCTTTGTGACGGTGGAGGAGCTCAGCCGCACCCGCTACTCGGTAGGAACAGAAACTGCGATAGAAGTCAGAAAGAATGATAGAAGTCAGTCTCCAAACACAAGCAGCTACACAAAAAAAAAACCCCACCAGAAATAGAAGCTCGATTTGTCGCTAGTCGTTTTTAACAAAGAAAATGCCGCTAAGAGGATTAGGAAAGTCTCCGGTTCAACTCAGAACAGAATGAAAATGCTCTCACGGATGTATACACCAAAAGATCGCTGATCGCTCATTTCGCTGTCAATCAAAAAGGGATTCAGCCTCAGACAGATCATCCAATCATCATGCAGAAGCTGAGTGTCCGGGCCGGCCGAGGCCAGCCCACTGCCCCATAGACCCCCAGACACGCTGAGCGTCCGATGGGCGGGACAAAGCCCAGCATTTATCCAATGACTCGTCTAGTTTCGCTGCAGGCTTTGTGTTGCTGTTGAAGTCTGTGATCAGCGTCCACACTGTTTAAAGCACTGTGAAGCTGCGGGTTTGAGTGAGAGGAAAGCCGCGTCGTTACCAGTGATAAGAAGATGATTCTGAACAAAAGTTGAGCGCATTGTAGCGCATATTTAGTCAATGACATGTACACACAACAGTATATATTTGATCACTTATTTTTTGACATTTTAGGGGAAGCTGAGCTTCACTTGCAGTCTCAGAGCAATTTTGGAAATAATGACAACAAAAATTGTAATATTGGACATGCAAACCTACCTTTGTCTTGTTTTTTCTCGTGTTCCAACTTCTTTTTTCTTTTCTCCGCTCCAGAGGGATAATTTCTTTTCTGAGACATGACTTGCACTCACTTCTTTCCTCACGATTAGTCACCGACCACCTGACCCAAGCGGTGCATCTAAATTTGCCCAACGGTGGGAGCAGCCAACAGGAGGCATCAATTAACCTAGTATTGGTATTTTGTCAAAATTAATTTATTTTTTTTCGGGTGTAATACAATTTCGTTTAAATTATTCAATATTATTTTAATTTCATGTATATATTTACTTTTTTATCACTACGTCTCGGTGCTCTTGGGGCCCCCTGGTGGCGTGGAGGCCCTAAGCGACCGCGTTGTAGGCGTATGCCTTGGGCCGGCTCTGAGTCAGAACATTGGATCTGGTGGGGAAAATTCCTACTTTTATGGATGAGGACCGTCGAATGTCAATAGAGACAATAAGTGTAGAGTTTGAAGTCATTGTGGGAACTGTGCACATGATTATTCATGATGAACTGAATATGCGGAAGATTTGTGCGAAGTTCGTCCCAAGGGTGCTCAGTGACAAACAGAAGGAAAGATGTGTTGGCGTCAGCAGGGTGATGGTTGAGCTTATCAATTCAGATCCAAGGGTACACATGGCTCTGGTGACCTGTGATGAAAGCTGGATCTACTGCTATGACCCAGAAACCAAGAGACAGTTTCCAGTGGAAGCATCCGGGCTCCCCCAGACCCAAGAAGGCCAGACAGAACAAGTCCACCCTGAAACTCATGATGATCCCTTTTGTGACAGCAAGGGTATGATCTACATCCACTGGGTTCCCCCTGGACAGACAGTCAACAAAGAGTACTGTGTGGAGGTCTTGAGAGAGTTCCAAAAGAGATTTCATCGCAAAAGGTCAGAGTTCTTCAAATCGGGTCGGTGGCATTTCCACCAGGACAATGCACCAGTCCACAGCTCCAAACGTGTTTCCAACTATTTGACTGAGATGGGCATCAAGACAGTTCCTCATCCTCCCTACAGTCCAGACCTTGATCTCTGTGACTTTTGGTTGTTAACCAAGCTCAAGGAAAACCTTAGAGGCAGTCGGTTTGAAACCACTGAGGAGATGAAAGCGGCTGTGACAAGGGTCGCGGACACGTTCACACTAGAGGACTTCCAGGGGGCCTTCCTGAAGTTGTTGGAATGATACAACAAGTGCATTACATCTGGAGGGGAGTACTTTGAAGGGGACTAGAGTTTCGTGCTTGTCCAAGGAAAAAAAGTGTCCCTACGAAAAAAGTCTCAAAACTTACTGAAGGCACCTCGTGTGTCTGTGTGTGTGTGTGTGTATAATATATATATACAAGGTCTGTTAGAAAAGTAACTGACCTTTTTATTTTTTGCAAAAACTATATGGATTTGAATCATGTGTGATTGCATCAGCCAAGCTTGAACCTTCGTGCACATGCGTGAGTTTTTTCACGCCTGTCGGTTGCGTCATTCGCCTGTGAGCATGCCTTTTGGGAGGAGTGGTCCAGCCCTCTCGGCGGATTTTCATTGTCAGGAAATTGGCTGATCAACTGCCGCTTTGCTTCATCAAAATTTTTTCAGAAAGTGTGAGAGACAGCCAAGTGGAAACCATTTGGAAAATTCAGATGGCTTTCGGTGAAGATCTTATAATGTGAAGATGTGAAGATCTTAATGGAAAGAGGAGTGGAGAAATTCGCCACGGAGCCACTCATCGCGCGGGACGAAAGCACCTCCGTGTTGGTCTCACAGGACAAGCGCTAACATGCCCAGCTCTTGCACCATTTGGAAGATTCAGACAGCTTTCGGTGGCTTTTCAGTTGTGTGACTATCAGAGAAATTGTGGACGAGGTGGACATGCCACAACATGTCCTGTGAGGCTTCATCACGGCGTTGCTTTTTGTTCTGTGCCCTGCACCTCCGTCCCGACATGCGAATTCCTCCGCACGTCTTTTCATGCTGAAAAAGTGCTGATGTCAAACTCTTCTGCCATTTCTGTGGTAGTCAGATGACATCCCGGATCAACAAAGCATTTACTTTGGAAATGAATGGCACATTCCACTGTTACAGGAGTTTTTTGTCATGAAAAGACGTGTGGAGGACTTCGCGCATCGGGACGGAGGCGCAGGGCACAGAACAAAAAGCAACGCTGTGATGAAGCCTCACAGGGCATGTTGTGGCATGTCCAGCTCATCCACAATTTCTCGGATAGTCACACGACTGAAAAGCCACCGAAAGCCGTCTGAATTTTCCAAATGGTGCAAGAGCTGGGCATGTTAGGGCTTGTCCTGTGAGACCAACACGGAGGTGCTTTCATCCCGCACCATGAGGGGCTCCGTGGCGAATTTCTTCGCTCCTCTTTCCATTACAAAAACTCCTGTAACAGTGGAATGTGCCGAAAAAGTGCTATGTCCAGCTGTCTTGCCATTTCTCTGGTAGTCAGACGACGTCCCGGATCAACAAAGTGTTCACTTTGGAAATTATCTGGTCGTTTGAGCCTGTCGATTGCCGCTCGGTGCGCAGCGCCATCCGCCGCTGTGGGCTGTCTTTAATCCAGTTGTAATTGTCCTTAATCTGTGATCCCCATAAGATCTTCACCGAAAGCCATCTGAATTTTCCAAATGGTTTCCACTTGGCTGTCTCTCACACTTTCTGAAAAAATTTTGATGAAGCAAAGCAGCAGTCGATCAGCCAATTTCCTGACAATGAAAATCCGACGAGGGGGCTGGACCACTCCTCCCACAAGGCGTGCTCACAGGCGAATGACGCAACCGACAGGCGTGAAAAAACTCACGCATGCGCACGAAGGCTCAAGCTTGGCTGACGCAATCACACATGATTCAAATCTATATAGTTTTTGCAAAAAATAAAAAGGTCCGTTACTTTTCTAACAGACCTCATGTATATATATATATATATATATATATATATATATATATATATATATATATATATATATATATATATATATATATATATATATGATAATGTGTAAAGTTGCTTGTGGTACCATGAATATTTTTGAAAATGTCTCCTGAGGAGGTGTAGTACTTGTGGAGATCCAAAACTGTGTTCTGAAATCCTGGGTTACATTCTTATCAAAAATTGATTAGATTAGCTCATTGTAAAATTCAGTCAAAAGCTTCCCAGTCAACCATGAAATATACAAATTCTGTATAATTTGATTTAAAACTTAGACCTTACAAACACTTATGTTTGTTACAGAATATTAACTTATTAAAACTAAGAATTCACAATTAGTAGAAAAGCCAACCTCAATTGTATTTATTTATTTATTTTGCTTAACAGGAATGTGCTAATTGTCAACAAGTATTATAATAATAATTACTAAAATTTCCAGCTCTGTGACACAGAATGGACATTAAACAGATTGTATAATGGCATGCACATAATATGAAGGTCAATTCCCAACTGTACAAATGAATGTTGCCAAGAAAAGTGAACAGGGGCACTTCTCTCACTAATTACCACTACAATTTGCCCTTGATCAAGCTTCGTACTCCCCAGATTGCTCCTGGTATGCAGCTGAGTGCTTTTTATGGCAGCTCCTGACACTTGAGGTGTAAATCTGTAAATGTAAACTGTCACTGTAAAGCACTTCCAGAATATTGCAATAGAGTTTCAATACCATACAGTATTTATTGTTTTGATAATTAAAATTCTAAAATGTTCCAGTGTGGATGAAATTTGAATGGCATATTTATTCAAAAATGCATAGCTGATAATATGAATAGTCTAAATGGCTAGGATTTATGGCTGATACCCAAAAATGAACCAGGCAGCCGGTCTGCTTTGTGAACCAGATTCTGGCAGATCTCAGAAACTAAGGGCCCCTTCATACATAGTATGAATGAGCATGAGCCAAGTCGAATCAGGCGGAATGTCAAAAAAAGAAAATTCATGTCACATCTGGGAGGGAATAAGAATTGTGCAGGACAACCAAAACAATACCCAGACTGCACTTTGACCTGCCGGACTGATTCATGCACATGCCGTGCGCATTAGCCTCCGAACGCAATACAAATATAGGTGGAACAATGTAAGATGTAATGTACCTGGGCAGCTGCCAGAATGCAGTAAGAACAGTAAGAATGCACTTACAAGCCGTACAAATGCGGCCTGATTGCAGTTCGGCAGAATATATTCTAGCAGCACTCGAGGTGCACTCATGGTACATTCAGGTTTCGACGTGGTGGAAACATGCCAAATGTCCCCCCCAAACACGATCGGAATATCACAAATGTCGTTTTCACGCCGTCTGATTGTTTAGAATGCAGACAGACTGTAGTCAGATGGCACTTCAACTGCAGTTTGATATTTTTTCCACTTTGAGCATGAGCAAAACATTTGAGGCAGCCACACGACTGTGTTCGATTGTTTGGACTGCGCTCAGAATGCTGCCCGACGACCGCAAATGCACCTTGACAAATCCCGAATGTGGGTCGAACTTTCATTCGGTCAGCATTCAGTCTCATTCAGCCTCTACTGTGATGGGGGTATAAGCAGAGCAGATCCTGGTTAGCATTGGGAAGGGAGATGTCTTAGGAACACCAGGGGTTGTGCCTATTTCTCCAGGTAAAACTGTAGCTGCGTCAGGAAGGCCATCTGGTGAAAAACTTGTATCAAATGGCAATGCAGGTCTGTAATGAATCTGCTGTGGTGACCCAGAACAAACAGGGGCAGCTGAAAGTCAAACAACCCAGTAATAAACCAGAATTTGGATTTTATTGAAAAGCCAAACAGATTTCTTTATACATACACCAGTATTTGACAAATGTGATGCAATGTCTATTTTCTTCCTTCTGAAGACCTCAATCCAGAATTATTTTCCTTCATGCACATCTTCATATGTGCTACCACTGTGTGACAGAGTGAAATCAACTAACTGATTTAAGAGGAGTTACAAGAGTCAAGGTATGAAGGACCAGTGGGTGGATGGACGGACAGACAGGGTGAATCTTAAATGCCCCTCTGAGCTTTTGTGTGTGTGTGTGGAATATATTTAGCAATTACTTGAAGTGGAGTGTCTATGCTTTACCAGTGTTGTCTTAAAGGACAACTGACTGCAGACAGTTTCTACTTTGGGAGAGACACATTTATGGAATGGGATAATATGTCAGGGGGCTATTATGATAGCCACCATTTTGAACGCTCCACACCCACATACATCATTCTTGTTGTCATTCTGTGTCACCTACAGCTGGGTGGCAAATGAAACGAAAAACAGCATGAAGTGCTTTGGTGATGTTTGGGCCCACAATGTGCCATCAAAACAGTTTTAATGCACCTTGGCATTAATCCTACAAGTCTCAAGAACTCTGTTGGAGGGACTGAACATCATTCTTCCAAAACATATTCCCTCATTTGTTGTTTGATGGTGGTTGTGGAGCGTGCTTTCTAAAGCTGGTCTCCCATTGCCAATTTGTGGCCCTGATTGCCTGTCTTGATTTGAAAAAAATAAAGAAATCATGGCCAATTTATTACAACAGCAATCTAAAGTTGTGGGTAATGTAATTATACATTAGGTTAGTGCCCACTACAACCAGTATTGAATGCAGCCCCATGACAAGCAAGCTTCTTCGTCTGCTCACAATGGTACTGTGTGCACTCTATGTGGTGTCTGTGGTTATAGCAAGACATTTCCCCAAAGCTAAAATGTATCTGTTAACATCTGAAAACTGTCTTCTGCTGAAAAGTGCACCATGCTTTCCATGGGTTTGTGGATGTATATTATATTTCCAGAAGATATTAAAACACATCACGAATAGTGAGTCTTTAAATGCACTGCCCTGCACACTCACTAAACACTGTACACCACTGCCTGCTCCAGTCAATGAAATTGTTCTACTCCAGCACATAAAACAATCTGTATTGTATGTTAATTTCAGCCTTTAATTGTAGGCATCAAAATGACTGAGCAGCCAAATCTATATTTAAGAAAACATGATTTATTTCAAGATGGGCTAACAAAATAAAAATCAAAGTCATACACAGTAACAGACATATTACACCCTATCTGCACAAATTTCATTTCATTATTCTGTGGATCATGATGCGTCCTAACGCCACAATTTTTGAAGATGTTTAAAACTTTCTTGATGATCACGACATTCTACAGTGCTACTTTTACCATGGATTACAGAAGTTTTCATGCACTGATTGGATAGATTATTTTTGTTTTGGTTTTTTTTTTGCCAAAAACATACACAGTTAGGGGTCAGAAATTGGCAGTGGAAGATGAGCTTAACATGCAAAATCAGTATCTACTAGGCATACTCAGCTATTGTATACATAGGGTAAACCAGGTCACAAAGTTTCACGTGGCAAATTGTTACAGCACACTATCCAGATGCTGTATGTGTATATCATTTCTAATTTTAGCCCTCATGGATGCTGGACTCATACACACTAGTGATGGAAGTGCAATAGTACGCATGCACTATTGCACATGTTGCACATGTTGAGACCGTCATCATTCGACACAAAAGGCAGAGAGACTCATTTATTTTGTTTGAGCCTATAATTTGTCATCTGCCTGTATATGAAAGGAACAGTATTTGATATTGTTCCATCTGTGGTCCTTAAAATCATAAGTGAAACCCCCTGTCCACATGGGTCAGGTTTGGTTGTGGTTGGGTTCCTGAAAGAAAAAAAAATTGCAATACGGCAAAGTCATGGGATAATCGCAAACCGCGTCGCAACCCATCTGCAAGCATACGTGGTCATCCTGGAGTGCACCGGACACTATCTGGACTAATGGGATTAGTGGGAGAATCAAGAACAAAATTTTGGACTTTTCAAAATTTCAGCGCCACCAGGAACCCAACCAGGTCATCGGCAAGCTCCCAACAACTTAACCGGGCCATCTGCAACAACCCGAGAACCCTGCTGCAATCTGATGCCATGAGACTTGTTCCAAACACTGATGCAGATCTGTACCCGATCTGTCATCCTAAAAGTCACTGCGACAATGCAGCAACCAGTCGGCAAAATTTTCCATCCTGTGAATAGTTATCACCAGTGGCAAGGTCACTATCAGCTTCTGCGCCGCCCCTTTTTTGTCAGGATTGGGCTTTGTTTGCTGTGCTTCTTGTCTTGGTTTGTTGGTTCTGTTATGTTTAGTCTCTTGTTGGGGTTTTTCTGTTGGGTCTGTCTGTCCCTTTCTCTCTTGTTTGTGTCTGCTGACTCTTGGTGGTGGCTGTTTCTCTCTCCCTCTGGTCACGCCCTCCTTCTGGTTCGTTCCACATACACCTATTTCTAATCAGCACTTCATCACCTGGGTGTATTTAAACTCCTCCGTTCCTCTTGTCATTTGCCAGATTGATGCGCCTAGTGCCTTCTTTCCAGCTCTGTTTGTATTCTTGACCTGCTTGCCTCTTGTGTGTTCTGACTACCTGCCTGTATCCTCGACCATGCCTTTGCCTGATGTTTTTGATTTTGATATTCTTGGTGGACTGCTTTACTGTGTACCGGACCCCGTTTACTGTTTCAGTAAACAACTTTTACCTACAAAGCTTGTTGTCAGAGTCCTGCATTTACATCCAGCTGAACCAGTTATCCAGACCTGATATTTTTGTGGCTTTGGATATCGTTTGCTTTCCGATTTATATCTGAAAATGATGAAACTAACGGGAACATGTGAACACTAGTGCTAAAATCCATATCATGTTTTTCAGTGGAGAACAAAAAAATGAACAGTACTTTCATTCTAGCCAAAGCAAGAATTTCATTTTTTTTGTGGAGTACTTGAAACCACCTATCATTTACTGCCTTCAACTGACTCGATATGGTGCAGTCATAATGTAGATTTTGTAAAAATCCTACGTCACCTGACACAAGTTTGTTACTCTCCATCATTCAGTCTGAACTCTAGCCTTCATCAATTTCAACCATTTTCCACTGCTGGCTGCAGTTGTTCTGAAGCTCTGGCTATGCTGAGAGCTCCAGATGTTATATCCTGACTGTCAGACATTTCTTTCACATTTATCTTCATGTTCTTATGGAAGCAGAAACTACTCATTGACTGCCAGATGTTACAAGATATTACATTATTCAACATGCAAGCATCATGTAAATGTTCTTCAGTTTTTGAAAGCTTGGTCATGTCTTCTGCACCAAATGCTCTGATGCTCTATTGCTTTTAACCACTTGTTTCCTGTGGTGTTGCAAACAATGCATTTGCAATTATTTCTTCGTAGGGACTTGAGCATATGTTTGAGTGAAAATACAAGATTGTGATAAATACTTTCCCACCTCACAAAATTCTGGAGCACAGACATCAAAATACACAAAGTATTCACTAAATTCCTTCTTAATTAAAATCTCAGTTGTTGTCGTCTCATGTCTTATGTATCTCACATTGTAAAAGTCAAAATATAGTTCTGTCATTTATGCATAGATAGATAGATAGATAGACAGATACAGTAGCTTGCAAAAGTATTCAGCCTCTTGGTATTTCACACATTTTTATTTGTTTATGGCATTTCAAATACAAAAAGTAAATCAGATTTCTCAGTATAAAAAATAAATTCTAAAATTATCTTCCTTAGACTCAAAGTGAAAGTAAAACACTACAACTTGATATAAATTAATTAAAAATATAAAATAAATCTAGGCTTGCATCTCAGATGTACCTTCTGGCAAATTGTAGCTGAACTTTCAGGTCTTCTTTTTAGTAAAACCCTCCTCTGGGGCTGATTACTTATGCAACCCATCATCTTGGATTTTATATTTTTAATTAATTTATATCAAGTTGTAGAGTTTTACTTTCACTTTGAGTCTAAGGAAGATAATTTTAGAATTTTTTTTATATTGAGAAGCCTGATTTACTTTTTGTATTTGAAATACCATAAACAAATTAAAATGCATGAAATACCAAGGGGCTGAATATTTTTGCAAGCCACTGCATGTTGTGTTAGTTGAAGTGAAGGAAAGACAGGTTTAGTTCTTCAAGAAACAATAAAACTGAAAAAACCTCCATCAAATAGACAGCACTGGCACACAAACCAGAGACACTACTCTCAGAAACAGAATAAGCAATTGAGAAGACTAAAAACAACAAAGCAATGCAGTAATTATAGAACAATTGCGTTGATTTCATACGCCAGCAATATTCTGCTGATAATCATGCCTGAGAGACTAAAGAAATATGTACTATGGATTGAAAGCGTGCACTCAAACAGACTGGCTTCTGGAGTAGCTGATGCACAATACAAGGAATCAATATTTAAACATGTGACTGCCAATGAGCAAAATAAGTGAAGTCAAAATTCTCTGTACACGTATCTCATACAGTGCTTGTTGTTTGACTGTATTCAATACAACAAACTGCTGCATGGATCATTGATCCAACCGGGTGTGGCACTGCAACTACTGGCTCTTCTGAAAACATTGTATGCGGCAAAACCCTCAAGTCTTTGACCACATTTGGTGACAATGAATCATTCTAGAATGGAAAATAAGTCTTCCAAGGCTGCATCCTTTCTCCACACTGGTCTGCAGTGTTGCCACAGTTACTTTGAAAAGTTACTTAATTAGTGACTTTTTTACAGTTACTTCATTAGCAGCTTCATGCAGTTACTTTATTAGCAGCTGCCGACAACTTGTAACTACTCAGTAATGTAACTAATAAGGTAACTAGCAATCTAACTTGGTTACTCTTATTATTGAGTAATCAGCAAAGTAACTAATACTTATTTTTTTGAGTATTCTATCTTAGAAATATCCAAGTTAGATTACTAGTTACTTTACTAGTTACATTCAGCAGCTGCTGACAAGTGGTCTGCAACTGCAAATTAATTAATCGTATAACGTAAATGTAAAATGTAACTGTATAAAGTAACTAATAAAGTAATTTTTCAAAGTTACTGTGGCAACACTGCCTGTCTCTGAGATGATCATGAGAAGAGCAATTCTAGGTGACACTGTTAAGAAAGTGGAGGGAAAAACCTTGAGATATCCAGATTACATAGTCCTACTAGCTGCAGCAAAGGTAGACCTACAAACACTACTCAGTAATGTTGGAAGTCTTATGTCAAAAGATACCAAATTAATGGTGGTAAGCAAAACTACAGTTCTAGCCAGCATGTATATTCCAAATGACAGGATTGAAAACAACTGTTCTCCTTTAGCACATAATTGCATTAACTGAACAAAGGTAGCAAAGAAATTTGAAAGACCTGGAACATCTGAAAGATGGCTCTGTGTGCAATAAAACCAAGTTACATCCCATCTGGGTAGTAGTCATACATGGATGCAAGATGTGGACCCTAAAACCAGCTGATAAAAAGAAGCTATCCAGATATGAGATGTGGATATGGAGATGTGTCCTCAGGGTGTCATGTTAAAAGGAGAGCCAACAATCTCATCTGAGAAAAGATTTGTACCAAACCAATATATTTGGAAACCATTACCGAAATTTCTCTATTTTGGATACATTTCTGGAACATATTAGAGCAGGCTGCTCAGTAGGATAGGAAATGCAGCACATTGTAAGCTCAACCAGAAGACTCAGATGTTTAAGCCTTCACTCAGAAACAATTGATTAACAACCGCTTTGGAAGTAGGTCTCCCCTATTAATCATCAGCTCTCAACCAATAGAATGTTCAATGTTCTCACTCACCTCTCACTGTTTACAGGTCACGGACAAGATGTTTCCTTCTCCAGCCAGTTGGACCCTTTGCACTACCTGGGTGTAGGCTCTGCCCCTGCTTTTTCCATTGGCAGGATTTATGATCACCTTAACTCTCTACTATGAAGGCTATGTGCACCAAGTCTATTACAACAAAGACTATGACAACATTCTGTGCATTATCTTGATGTATTAAAAGTATCGTCTTTACCTTGCATCCAGAGTCTTTTTGGTAGAATTCAATCAAGCAAATGCCAACAATACGCTGTGAAAGGTGTATCCTGCAAACAGTTCTAGTAGAGCTGAGGAAAAATCGTGTTGTTCTATTAGATCTGCAACAACACCACCTTGTCAAAGTCATAATGTAACTTGTCTGCAGGTTAAGTGTTGTTATATTCACACAGCCCCTCTGGGTACTGATACATTAGGAACAGAGTTTACAGTATGCATACGTCAGCTGAACAAGGGCAGATAAATAGAATACCGTCTCAGTGTAGATTAATGACATAGCATAGGCCCACCATCAGGGTGTACTTTCCTTTCAGCCTTAAACACCATATCTGCAGTAACTTGTGCCAACAATGCACAGAAAAAAAAAATTGGTTACAGTTTTACTGGCTTGTGATTGAGTCCAATACTATGTGCTGTCAAGGCTGGCCTGGTTTATGCAGTAGCAGTGTTGGCAGCCAGCTCCCGCTCGCCATGTTGGCAGGTGAGGAGAGTGCAGTGGGGCTTGAATGTGTGTGTGTGTGTGTCATGTCACATTCAGCTCATCTGTCAATGTAGTGGATTATTTCTTGAGAGACCAGAATTGGCTGCCCAGAATCAGGCCACCATCAATCTTCAACAGCACAAGCAGGATGCAGCAGAGAACGTGTGAATCAGAGGCTCACGGGGAAAAAGAGCAGCAGCACTTTTCCGAGCAGGTGACGAAGCAGTCAGGCAACTCGTTGCTCAATTTCCGCCTCGGCAGTGAGTACACCGATTTGTCACTAAAACATTGGGATATGAATAAATAAATGAATAAATGCAATTTTTGAATTTTGTCTCCGCTGCCACTTTTCTTTTGCAGGATGCACTGTGGCTCAGAGTTGCAGGAGGTAGATAAGCTGATTTCTTAAATGTTGTTAGACACTTCAACAAGCTGGAGGATTACATTGGTGGCTAGCTCATCCTTCACTTCCCCCACTCGGGTTCCCACACAGGCCATTGTCTCTAATCTTTGTTTTGCTGTTTCCTTAACTAGTATGTTGAAGAAAACGAAACCTACAAAAAATAGAATGGTTTACATCATGCAGCTTTTGGACACCACATCACAAGATTTAAAAATGATTTAAATAATGTTATGTGTATGCTGCAGACATGAAGGAGCGAAGCTCTTCAGCATCTCACTGTGTCACTGAAGTCCGTCAGACTGTTTTTTGAGAAAATGCTTCAGGGGAGCATTAGCATGGCTAAAATCTTTCAGCTTCTGAAGAGGCTCTGCTCCCCCAGACCCCCTGCCTTTTTAAGCATTTTTCTTTTCTTGCATTTCAGCTTCGGGGGGGGGGGGGGGGGGGGCTCCACCCCCCAAACCCCGCAAATTACAGCCCTCTTAACCCCCTGCCACTTTAAGCATTTTTTTAATGCCGATATAAATTAATATTCAAAGTTTCCAGCTAGTTGACAGTAGGGCTGTACAATATGGCCAAATTATCATATCTCAATATTGCCATATCAATATGATATACGATATGACTGTGATTTGACACAAAGTGCAGCAACACTGAAAATTAAACTGTGCTACGTTTACATGCCGTTAATATTCAGGATAAGGTCAATATTCCGGTTTCTGAATCATTAGGAATAACCCGTTTACATGCTTAAACAGACAGAGTTACTCCTGTATACATGGTCATTGGTATCATTTGGAATATGCCCATCTAAACAGCGATGCACGTCTTCCACCGGTACTTGATTTGGTCTGGCGTTCGTGCAAATCCTGCTTCGCGTAACGTTTCGGCCACCTTCTTGTAAATGTCGCTATATCTGTAGTTTCTACCATCAATAAAAGACATTATATTCATGTCTTTCACGATACCAATGCAGTACTCGGTTTCCTCCTCACTGCCACGTCTGGATTTCCCCATGCTTATTTATCTCTGCTTCTGTGGTGTCCGGTGGGTTGCGCGTGCCGCATACAAGTAGTTACCGTACTCAAAAGACCAAGATTCCTTGCGGATAGGACATGCGCAGAACACAAAATAATGTTCCTTTCTATGGGGATATCCCGATGCGCGTTTATATGACCTGATATTCGGGTTAGAAAAGGAGTAACCCAGGGGTCATATTCAGGTTTTTAAAAACCGGAATATGAGCATATTCGGGTTTTTGCGGGTGTTTACATGACCGTGTGCAACCAGGTTATTGCTAATATTTCGGTTATAAAAGGGTTATGAAAGGGTTATTGGCTGCATGTAAATGTCGTCATTGTTGAACAAAACAGTAATAATACCGCACTCATTTTGCACTCATCATAAAGTTAGGATATAGTGCCCTCTAAACATATTGGAACACTTGCTATTACACATATTTTAATTTGTTTATGCAATTTCAAATACAAGAAATACAAAAAAAGAATTACGTACAATTTTAACGTGATCAATAAAGCCCCTCTATCAATCAATCAATCCAATTGTGTTGTGTGGGCTGCTGAAGAGGAGGTACTGCTGGCCCACCACCACCAGTCGGCGCCCTGTTTGGAGTGCGGGCTTCAAGCATGGGAGGGCGCCGAGACAGAGAGTGACAGCTGTCACTCGTTTACACCAGCTGTCACCAATCACCTGCAGCTCTACAAAAGCCGGATCATTACTCCACCTCCTCGCCGAGAAATCAACTACCATTGAAGGTAATCTTCTCTGCTGTGATTATTGTTGTCTAACATTGTTCTGTGTGCAGCCGCATTCCTGTAGATTGAGTCTGAAGCTGGATTGGCGGATAGTGGGAGTGCGACGTTCTTCGCCTCTTACTCCATCCAGGGAGGAGATTAGCAGGAGCTGCACGGGTGAAATTGTGTCTGGAGGTGGAGGTTTTCCTCCTTGAAGACCTGCAGAAAAAGGATTACTGGGTGTGTGGATACACACTCACCATAACTGTTTTGTCATCTTCTGCCAGCAGTACCAGGGTCTGCAACCGAAGACGGTGACCACCTGGGGACTCAGGACTTGGCGGCTCCGGTGTTCTTCAGGCCGTTGGTGGTGGAAGCTGTGTGGGTCCCGGCTCTCCGATCGCCAGAGGTCTCTTATCTTCGAGCCTGCCCGCACGTCACCTTGTGTACAATTGGCATTATCTGTGTCTGTATTTAGTTGTGCGATTCACAACATTAAATTGTTACTCTTTGTCTTATCCATTGTCCGTTCATTTGCGCCCCCTGTTGCGGGTCCGTGTTACGACCCTCTCCCAACAAATTGATCATTAACAATATTTATGTTTTAACAGCATCTGTAGGAGGGCGTGCGTGTACGCATACATGAGCTTTTGATGAGAGTGGAAGTTAGCTTTGAGTTAGTGGAAGTTAGCGTGCACGCTGATAACTGCGGAATGTCTTGTAAATCACTCCAGAGGTGTTATCAGGTTACAAAAACAGCATTTTTGGTTTTCAAAGTGTTGCTAGCTATTACATAATATACGACAAAGTGGTTAAATTTACACACAAACGCGCTACTCTGATTGGCTGTCACCCCCACCCCTTAAAAAAAAATCAGAACAGAATGAAACAGAATGTTACTTTATAACCTCTTAAAATGCATCTTAACATAGGTCAAGGTTAGCCATCTTTGAACTTGTCCAAGGTCTGTGTCCGAAGAATGTTCCCTGTGAATTTGAAGAGTCTGGCAGTAATAGGACTGGATTTATACTGAGCATGGACGGATGGACAGATGGAGAAATGGACAGAAAGACTTTGCAATATCTGATGGCCATATTTGATGGCTTCAAGTAAAAATATCACAGACAATATTGTGGTCAAAGACAGTGGTGGGCACAGTTCAGCTAATCAACTAACAGTTAATTAGCTAAGCTAACTTTTTGTTCATGAATTAGCTTTTCAGCTGACTTTGAAAACCATTAGCAGACCAGTCAGCTTCCACTAAATTTATTTCCACTAACTTTCCTCTAACATTATTTAAAATAAGGTTTCATGGGCAAAAATATTTGTTGGAGTTCATACACCAATCCAATAAACAAAACTGACAAATCACTCGAAAGCAATAAGGATCTCCTTGAGTAAATGCAGACTACATACATTAAATATATTATTAAATATATTTTTGATTAGGTTTTTTTATTATTATTTATAAATATTTCTATTTGTTCTATCAATACATTGTACTGTGACTAAACAGTATGTTGAAAGTAATCTACTGCTTAATTTCATATTTTTGATGTGTATTTTGTTTCTTTATATTTCTTATTCATTTTATACTTTATGAATAAACAGTATTAGTCAAGGGCCAAGCAGGGTTTTGGTGCCACTTAAGGTGACAAAACAACACTTAGTGTACCAAAAATGTAGTACAACCATCCCAGGGTGGCAGCTGTAGCCAGGTAGGCCATGGTACACTGAGGCAGGATTCTGTTATTTCGTCACCACAAGTGATACCAATTAGGTCTAAATTGATGACTGGCTCATGGATGTACACTACTCTTTAATTTAATTTGTTTATTTAATTATTTATGTACATCTGTTTCATCATCTGATCTTGGTAGGCTAATCCTTTTTCAGGATCTAAATGTTTATGCTACAAGATATTGGACTTTCAAGTCTTTAAGTCTGTTTTAGTGTTTTATCTATCTATAAAGAAAGATGCATCTTTATATATGTGGCTCGCATATCTTAGTGTTTGTCAGATCAGCCTTAGCTTTTGGATATGGCGTGCACATGGCATGATGATGAGCGTCCTTTATTATGAAAATTTTGGGGATTAATTTTCCAAACCGTTATTTAGAAGTCATCATCGTTATTGGCACAAGGCGGAACGTTCTCACTGCCAGCTTCGACAAAGATGAGTCCCTCTCTGAATAAACAGATGCCTATCTCTAACGTGTTCACAGGGGAGAGATGGCAGAAATGAATTAAAGGAATAAATAATACACAAACACTCAGAGATATGCGAGCCACAGACACACAGATGCTTCTTGCTTTATTATCACAAGGCGGAATGTTCTCATGCGCCAGCTTCGATAAAGATCGTCAACAAAGCTCCCGCTTTTCTATAGGAATGCATACTTCCTACAGGCACTGCACTAGTAAGGAATAAAACCAGAACAAGGCTAAACTCATGTCATGAAAGTTAGCAGTTAGAAGTTATCGGTAGCTTCAGCTTAATGCTTTAACAGTTTATCGGTTTAGTGTTATCACAGTTAGTGGTTTAGTGGTTATGGAAGTTAACGTTTAGGTCACCTGTGCTCACCACTGGGCCAAAGATCAGAATCACAATGTCAAGAATGCTGCATTTTTTCTTTCATAATTAAGCAGAATTTACTGCATGAATGGCAGCACATTACATCTTTGAGTACAGAAAACAACCCAGCATGAAACCGAAGAAATTTTCAAGGCTAGGCTTTCTTTTAAACCATGTTCTACATAAACATATCTATTTATATCTGAAGATTCTGGCCTCAATGAAACCAGAGAGCTTCTCAAATTATAAAATCAATTCCCATTCAAATATTCATCATGGCACTTCAATCCTGAGAAAGCAGTTCTGGTTAGATCGGTTAACGACACTACACAGCTGAGTAAGACTGATGTCAGTTTAATCCTCTTAAAAAGAAAAAAAAAGATATGTATGCATCGGGAATAAGAACTGTTCATTCTCCAAGCACCCGGCAAAGCCTGCTGATGAGGACAGTAAAATATAACGTGTCCTGAGATTATGATTGCCAGCACCAATTATAGCTGTCATCCATCACAATTTGTTGATTTTAGATGTTTTCCCAGAGGGCACTCGGATTAAAATAACAGTAACAGACTTTTTATGTCTCCATAAGCACTGATGATACCATCAGTGGGTTCACGCGGGAAATTTATCCAAGTCGCTACTTCAAAAATCTGTCTTGTCGATTGAAATTTAAAGACAACACCTAAATGAGCCCAATAAATGAAATCAGAGCGATAAATGCAGGATGTAGTGCACTGCAAAACTGCATTCTAACGTATTCATTTGGAATGCTGCAGCTCCGGTGTCCTCACAGGATCCTTAGAGTGGAAAGAGTGTGCAAATGTGTTCATGCACTTTCCATCATGTTGCACGCAGCATGTGTGTATGTGTGACAGGAAACCTTCCAGAGAACTTTCAGCCATAACTGCGCTTTGCCTGGATGACTTCTCTAGATCTGTGCATGGTGGCTGCGGTGGCGATGAGAGAAGTCTTATTTTCTTCTTTCTTTGCCTTTGGGACCGCTGCATTATTCAAAAGACACTTACTGAGCCTTGCACTTCCTTGTACGTCTTTGGCACCAAGCTCGACTTGCCAACCAGTCAGAAAAAAAAGATAGAAAGAAAGAAAAACTGGAATCCTGCCTTTAAAAATTCATTCAGAGCTTTCTGTCGCTCATCCCTCACCCTACGTTCCAATTAACGGGGCCCAGATACTTTGAGAACTTTCTATCATAGCTTGGGATTTTCATGTGTCAGCTGTTCCCCAGCAAAAGTAAGCCGAGTCTCTGACAATGTTCTTAAAGTCACCATTCATTGTTCGACACAAGCATGGTGGCGGATTTCTTCTTGTTTTTTAACCCCCTTTGCTGTGCTTCAATTGTTGTCTTTTTGCTTGGCAATAAAACAGAAAGTGAGTGAGCGAAGAAGATAATATCAGTGTTTGGCGAGAGCCCCACTCTGTTTGAGGGTTCAGTGTGGGAGATCAGGCATTGTTAAAAGCTTAAAGAAAGCCTTTTTTAAAAGAAAGCATCGTCTCGTTGTAACACTCACACATATGCCACAAGCAATGGTGGTAAAGCTTTCCATAAACAGCAAACTAGAGCCACCTCAGTGTCTGTGCTACCCTTTTTTGCCCCGGCTGTGCAGGAGGCAGTAGGCCTAACTGCTAAACTGTGCAAAAGCAGGATATACAATAATCATTTTTATCTATGCCACACTGATCAAAGCTCCCAGCTATCAGCAGAGTAGCAGAGATTTTTGGCTACAACTTGTCAAACTTATCCCAGTAAGATTCCACAAATGATCCACTGTCTTCCAACTGAATTCACAGGGATTCGTTTTGCCAACCTGGACTCCTGAGTTCACATTAACGTACAATCACTAGTGTTTAACAATCACAATCCTTCCTAACAGAGCACAAAATGCAAATAGAAAGAACAATTTAACCAATTAACAGTTAAATTATCAGTCTTCCTCTAAAGTTCTCTGTCAGTGTGGTGAATCATTGTGCCTCAGCAAAGTTACTGCAGCAAATCATTCCGACACTCTGCAGCAGTCTTTTGCTATTGCTTTCAAGCAATCAAAGCTCAAGGCCACTGCTTCTCTATCAAAGCTCTGCAAAAGCGAGATCTGACAAACAGGGGCACGTACCCAGGGTGAGGATGTCAGTGTGACCGGGACGGGCCATGTGGTGCTGTTGGATGGTCTGGTAGAGCGTGGCCTGGCACAACAGCAGGAAGCCCAGGCTAATCCACATGACCAAGAACCAGGACATGGCGAGGCCGAGTCTGCGGGGCAACACAAAGCCAGAGGGTTAGATTACAGTATATCTCACAGTATGGGAGCATAACACCTACACAGTTTATCCCAGCAGTTGTTGGGTGAGAGGCAGGGTACACCCTGGACAGTCTGTGCCACACACAGACAGACAATCACACTCTATGGCCAATTTAGAGTCACCATTTCACCTAAACTGTATGTCTTTGGAGGAGGGAGGAAGCTGGAGCACCTGGAAGGAGCACACGCAAACACAGGGAGAACATGCAAATTCTGCACACAAAAGGATCAGGTTGGATTCAAGCTCAGCACCATGTCGCTGTAAAACAACAGTGCTAACCACTAAGCCACTGTACTATCCACAAACAAATCAGGCATTTTAAAAACAAGTGTTATATAGTATACAAATAATGACAGTGTGGAGAGTGCAATGGTACCAAATGTATGGAAACAAATTTGCACTCTAAATGGAACCAAGCTGCACTCTAAATGCAATGCAACACAAATGGGATGAATTAATCCATGTCATGTGACAAAGCACCAATCAAATGACAAGGATCCACTCAGCTGTTATATTATAAATTAGACTACTTATACATCAACCTGGATTTGATTCCTGGACGTGCCACATTTGTGTCCTTGACAAGACACTTAATTTGCATTGTCCCAGTCCACTCTGCCATAAATAGGTACCAACTTTGGCAAGGGAAGTGAAGTGAATTGTCCAGAAAAAGTTCTCAGTAAGACAAGGTGTCACACAGGGTCCAGTAAAAAAAACAAAACAAAAAAACAAATCAGTTGAACTGGTCATGGTGCTGCAAAAGGTGAAGCAGACCAATTCCAGTAAAGCAGGTACAGCCCCAGACAGTGTCACGTGCTAGCTACAGTATGGGGGTTGGCATTTGATTGGATTTCTTTTCTGCATCTTTCCTTCTTTTTCAAGGCTTTACTCCTGCCTGCATCAAAGAGTGCTACACCAGTCCTGCTCTGGAGTGAGACTGATTTGTTTGTGGGCAGCACGGTGGCTTAGTGGTCGATGGGTACCGATCTTTCCTGGGAAAGTAACCTGTGATGGACTGGCATTCTGTCCAGAGGGAGTCGTAGAGAGTTATCTTTCTTTCACATTACAAGATTTACCAATATGTGCTGGCACCAGTGGACCTCAGGACCCATATATGGTTACTTTGAGTAGAAATGCAACAATTTTTTTTTTTTTCATGTTTTCATGAATTAAAGCCATGACCTTGAAGACAATAACGCCATTTGCATCCTGAATAAAACAAAAGTTAATAGCTAAAACAGTTCATCTTTTATGTTGTAAGTGAATAAAGAGAAAATTAATTCCAAATACAAACAAACAAAAAACATACAGGGCATCCAGAAAGTATTTACAGCACTTGACTTTTTCTACATTTTTTTTTTATGTTACAGCCTTATTCCAAAATGGATTAAATTCATTTTTTTTTCTTTTTTCTACACATAATACCCATATTGACAATGTGATTTTTTTAGACTTCTGCAAATGTATTTAAAAAAAACCCTAAGAAATCACATGTACATAAGTATTCACAGCCTTTGCCATGAAGCTCAAATTGAGCTCAGGTGCATCCTGTTTCCAAAGGAATTGTCTGTAGACCTCCAAGACAGGATTGTCTCAAGGCATAAGTCTAGGGAAGGGTACAGAAACATTTCTGCTGCTTTGAAGGTTTCAGTGAACACAGTCGCCTCCATCATCTGTAAATGGAAGAAGTTCGGATCCACCAGGACTCTTCCGAGAGCTGGTTGCTCATCTAAACTGAGCGATCGGGGGAGAAGGGCTGTTGTCAGATAGTCACTCTGTCAGAGCTACAGCATTCCTCTGTGGAGAGAGGAGAACCTTCCAGAAACACACCGATCTCTGCAGCAATCTTCCAATCAGGCCTGTATCGTAGAGTGATCAGACAGAAGCTACTCCTTAATAAAAGACACATGGCACAGGCAAAAAGGCACCTGAAGCACTTTGAGTTCATGAGAAACAAAATTCTCTGGTCTGGTGAGAAAAAGATTGAACTCTCTGGTGTGAATGCCAGGCATCATGTTTGGAGGAAACCAGGCACAAATCCCTACAGTGAAGCATGGTGGTGGCAGCATCATGCTGTGGGGATGTTTTTAAGTGGCAGGAACTGGGAGACTAGTCAGGATGAGGGAAAGATGAATGCAGCAATGTACAGAGACATCCTGGATGAAAACCTGCTCCAGTGCACTCTTGACCTCTCATCTTTCAGCAGGACGATGACCGTAAGCACACAGCCAAGATATCAAAGGAGTGGCTTCAGGACAACTCAGAATGTGCTTGAGTGGCCCAGACAGAGCCCTGACCTGAATCCAATTGAACATCTCTGGAGAGATCAGAAAATGGCTGTGCACCGACGCTCCTCATCCAACCTGATGGAGCTCGAGAGGTGCTGCAAAGAGGAATGGGCAAAACTGCCAAAAGATAGGTGCACCAAGCTTGTAGCATTATATTCAAGAAAACATTAGACTGTAATTGCTGCCAAAGGTGTATCAACAAAGTATTGAGCAAAGGGTGTGAATACATATGTACCCATGATTTTTTTTTTTCAGTAAATTTGCAAAAACAACCAAACAATAAACCTTTTTCATGTTGACATTATGGGGTATTGTGAGTAGAATGTTGGAGAAAAAATGAATTTTCTCCATTTTTGAATAAGGCTGTAACATAACAAAATGTGGAAAAAGTGAAGCAATGCAAATACTTTCTGGATGCACCGTAGATTTATTGTGGATGTCTTACTGCAAATTAAAATAACATTTTGGTTCAACATTACACCAAATATGTTTGACGTGATTTTGACATGAACATTCTGAACCGACATAATAGCATCCTTCATGCCCACCACGAGACTTCACATCTGTCTTTCCCAATTTCAATGTCGATCGATTTTTTTTTTTTTTTTAGGAAGTAGATCATTATTACTTACAGTCCTGCACTGACACTGTAACAACAGAAAATCTTACCAAAGACAGTATTTTGTCTATTTTTGGTCAGAATATCTAACAAGCAAAATTTCACTGAGATATAATTACAAATGGTAAAAATTCCAAATAAAAATACTGTCAATGGAATAAGTTAATAATAATAATTAAGATTTCTTGAAATAAAATAACATTTAGCTGAGAAAACTAATTTTGAGTAAAATTTTTCATTCATATTAGGAAGTGTTACATCTTTTACAAACAACATAGCATATTAAAAATTTTACGGCATCTCAAAAAAGCTTGTTTCAACTCAGATATGGCTAACAAGATGTTTCCAACACTCTCACTGAACCAGATTAAGATGTATTATCTAAAGCAAGTAATGATATCTTGATGGAATTTTACTTTTTAAATGATTTTGTCAAATATTAAGTGTAATAAGAGTTTTTTTTTTACTTGAAACTGAACAAATATACTTAGGTAACTTTTACACTTTGTGGTAAATCTTCTTTGTAGCGATTTTATGGCTGGTGAGGTCTGTCATATGTAGACACACCTTAACTGTGGTTGAAGAATGAGGTTATAATTTTTGCCAATCAGCACCCATCATTCTGAAATTTTAATGTATCACTCCTTTTATGATCAGTTTTGTTTATCAGAACTTGTGTTGTTATTGTATAACACCTTCATACTTGGAAAAAATCTGTTAACCTTGGACTGATTCACAGTCCTGGAAAAAAAAAAAAATAACTAGATTTATTTGACACATCAGAGGTTGTGATGCAAAATCTGAGGTATAAGGGTATATACCATAGTAAGCAGTGCAAGGTCTACATGTGCACTGCAGCTCACCCACCTTTTTCATGTGTGAATGTGTGGGTGTGCTGCTGTACATCTTATATCTGAATATCTTCAGACACAAGATAGAATAAACTGTATGAGCTTCAGCATGAGCTTCACACCACTGAATTTCATCTTTAAATGAACATCACTTGCAGGCATAAATGTTTCATGTCTGTAACAGGCAAATGAGACCTGATTCAGTTTTTATTTTTAAACACACTGCAGTGCTTCAGGGCTCAGAGTAGTACTTTGTATTTAGATGTATTTGTGATTATAGCCAGTAGGCTACTACATTGATGTGTTTGTACCCTCATTGACATTGAGATTGTTTGATAGTGCCTGAAAATTAATCATATAATTATTAACAGCACAATTTAAATCCCCACCCCAGCACTAAATCCAGCCTAATCCACAGTTTTGTGCACATGAACTGGTTCCAAGGGGATGGTTTTCGTTTTCATCTCACAGCCCATTTCTCTTTGCCAAGCTGGCTTCATTAAAATAAATAAATAAATAAAAAAAACATGGCACTTATTAAATGCACATTGTACAGAAGCTATAAGCTTCTCCTGGCATTCTTTTTCATAATAACCTGCATTCTATTCACAACTGCAGCTGAGGTGAAAAACAGTACACACTTGATGAAAACAAACAAAGACGGGTGCAACTCAAGGAGAAAAAATCAGAAGAGGAAAAAAGCAGCTTTCAAAAATATTAAATCACAGCCACAGCATCATGAATACTAGTAAAACACCCTGATAGAGATGTCTGTGAAAGGTCTGCTCAGTCTCATGCCCTCGCGTAAACACGAGAATGCCACTTGAATGAGTGATTGTTTCGTCCAGTCTGACACCATAATCGCGTTGGAGTAGTAGAACACATGGCGCACTTGCAGGTGCATAGTGTACTCGTGTTCACACTTGATTTTGTTAAACTGGTTTTATATTATTTCCTGCAGCTTGGTGACTTTAACATATGTGTATGAGTTTCATGCAACAGTGTTAATCCAGTCAAGAGGACACAGATATGTGTAATTAAGATCTGGACACAAATTCTGTTTCTGCTGTCCAGACCCACCCATACCACCCAACAACACCCTAACAAATCAGGAAAAAAGAAGAAACGGTAAAAAGTAATGACTGACACTATAACATGCTGTTAATGAGGGAGGTTCCAGGTTTGTAACTGTTTGTGAACATTTTGCCATGAGGAAGGAAGGATTTCATTTTTTTATCAAATACATAGATGGAAAGTGTACGTTAAAAAATATAGTAAATCAGGGTTCTCAACATTTTGGACTATCATCTGTTGTAAAACACAACATTACTGCATAAATAGTCACAGTTACTTATGACTTTGTGTCTGGGTAGCCGTGGTGGCCATGTGATTAGTGCGCTTGTTTCCACAGTGAAAGGTTCCTGGTTCGAGGTCAACCCCTACCTAATTTCCGTGTACTGTGGAGTTGTGTCAAGAAGGGCATTTGGCCTAACACTTCTGCAAAATCAACATGCAGATCCACCTTTTACCTGCTGTGGTGACCCTGAGTGAAACCAGGGAGAAGCAGAAGGGATTTACTTGTGATTCTACGAATAACAGCCTGTGCATCAAATACAAAACACAGCACAAAGCTGTAGTTAGTAGTTTTGTAGTCTATGATATGAAGAATGATGAACTTAAATCAATTAAGCTGTTTCACATGTGTATTACGTGGGCAAAATTTTGGCCAAGTGGTCCGTGCCCTGGCTTTCAAAACATAAGGTTCCAAGTACAAGACCACCCATGCTCGTTTTGTATGGGTACATGTTATATGGAGTTTCGTCAAGGAAATCAACATGCAGATCCATATCAGATCTGCTGTGGCGACCCCAAACAAACAATAAATAAATTTAGGGAGAAGTGGAAAAAAATACACTTACGTGTTATTTGTTTGTCTCAAATATCAAAATATAGAATTTCCTGTATTTGTGCCACAAGTTGCAAGAAGTCAAATTCCACACTATTTTGTGTGTGGAAAAAGTCACTTTTTGAACCCCAGAGAGACAAAATTTGCTGAGAACACCCCCCACCCAACCAAATCCTGGCTACGCCCTGATCATCACTATTCAAGTACAGATGCAGCCACTTTGTTCTCAAAAAAATTGTGCAAAACGGATGTGCAGCATATTTGTTACCAAAACACACACATAAGGTGCAAAAGTTTTATTCATTTTTTGATGTGCCTTTAAACACTTGACAAATAATGATATGCTACTCCATAGATAATACTGTCAAATGATTAGAAATTTTTGAACACATTTCACCTTTAAAAGTAAAGTACATACGCTTAGGATTTTTTTTTCCTGCAGTTCATGAGAAAATTATGTTGCATTTAATGAGAGTGATGATCAGCAGCTGTCTGTGCAATTATAATGATGCACAGGACGAGTGACTAAATGGTAAATACCATTGCACTAATTACTCATGTACCACAACACCCGCTCCTCGAACCCCCCACACTCTTACCTGAGCAGTGTGTTGGGAATAAAAAGGAGCTCAGTCAGTGTCCCTGCCTGCCTGCCCAGCAGACTCACTCCTCTGTCTTAAATCCATCCATACTTTGAACAAAGGGACTCCCACCTCAAATTCCAGCACCAGAAGAGCCCCCCACGCTGCACAAAATTCTCTGAATATTGTTCTTGTGTGACTCTCCTCTTCTCTGGACTCCCCCCCACCCCCTAAAAAAGCGGGCAGGGCTGGGCAGTGTCACAAAGTTGCCGGGATGGAAGTGATGGGAGGCTGATCATGTCAGTGCTGCATCAGCCACATATGTGCATCCTCTCCTTCATCCAGTCTGTCAGTACCACTCCTATGTTGTGATGACAGGGGGATTACTTGTGGTGGTCTCCTCTGGCGTGTGGCGGAAGGCTCCGGCGGAATGACTGCTCTGTGTGCTCTTGGCGCCGTCCCCTCATTGAGAAGCTGTGCTGATAGTGCGAGCCTCAGTCCTCCCTCCAACGCGCTAAGTAGTCTGTGTGAGGAGAGGCAGAGCGAGCGTGAGAGTGAGCGTGCTGTGGATGTGTATTACAATGTAGCCAGCTGGAAAAGAGAGAGAGAGAGAGAGCTGGGAGAGTCAGATCACGTCTTAAAGCAAGACTCCCCACTTCTGCATCAGACTTCATCAGCAGATAAAGCATGCTTTATTAACGCCTTCCCTTTGCATCCCAGCATCAGCATCAGCTGGCAGCCTCCACGTGCATGTGAGCACGACAGGAGGCAGGAAGAGTGAATGTGCCCTCCAGAGTCTGCGGGGTGTGAGAGTGAAAGAGCTCACCGCTCTTAATACAGAGCAGACTGTTGTGTACCTGTTGGTGTGCTGAGGATTTGTGTTTTATGTATGACCAGGTTTTGTAAAAGAAGGGACTGCATTTACGTCGCGGTTTTCCACCTGAGGCACACGCGCTTTCCTCATCCATGTTTCAGATGTGCACCCCCAGCCTGAAAGAGCTACTCGCTGTCACTTTGCAGATCTGCGGGAAAGATATTCCCTGGTGTGTTTGTGTATGTGTGTGATTGTGTGTGTAGTGTGCTGTGCAGGTGGAGCCTACCAGCATTATTTACATGCAATATGCGTTCCTCCAACATGTTTCCATCCATATGGAGTGGCTCTCCTTTTACTCATTATACTGTGAAATGGAGATTTACAGTGTCTGTCAGTCCCACGCAGCTGACATGATGATGCACTCATAGTCCCAACTGTGTCTTATCCACAGCAATGCACAGCGAAGAGGCTGAATACAATGACTTCTGTTTAGCAGTACTGGCTGAAGATGAGTGTAAAGATAAACAGGGCTGTCTCACAATTAGGTCCCATATACACTCACCAGCTACTTCATTATATATACCTTTTTACCTGGGCATTAACACAAATATCTAATTAGCCAGTCACATGGCATAAACTCAGTACATTTAGGCCTGCTGATTTAAATTACTTTAAGGGCTTTTCGGATGTCCGGTGTCACCGACCAAATGGTCCCCCTTAAAAACCGTTCTCCCTGCCTTCACTGCGCATGTGTCATTTCAGAGCATCAACAGCAATTCACCAATTATCACCTTGTTTCTGCTTAAAGCTGCACTCCAGTCATCATCTCAGCAACAGATATCTGAAGCTTTTGTACAGCAGTCATTTCCACATAAATTCATCATTTCATAATAAAAGACTAGAAGCACTCGGAGAGAGCAAACCTCCGTCAAGGCCATAGGGTCACTGACGTCACATGGAATACCCTTTGGCAAAGAGACTTATTCCACGTCGTTTCACGCATTTACTGTCATGATTCAGATTCAGTTGTTAACCACCTGGGGTTTGAGGGCATTTTTTGGACAGTTCACTCGCCTGGCATGAATGATTTATTATTGCTTTTAACAGCTCCCCCTGCATCCCACAATCAAGTTTTATGTCTCTTTTTTTCAGGACAACCTGTACTTTCAAAATATATATGTTATAGTTGCGTTTTATAAGTGCAATAAAGGTTTACAATCAGAAATAAGAAAGGAAAAAGTAAAGCAGATATAATTACTAAACTATAATGAACAACTATTTTGACATTTTATAAAGGTAATTTTGGCTCTTGTGTGAAAGACTGTACAACAAAAAGGTTCAAACAATAAACACAAATGCACATTTTGAACAATATATACAAAATGGTCTATGCATTTTGTTTGTCTTCATCTCAAAGCAATTTCTGTCATCTATTACACAAAGGTCACATCACAAACTTCTACTATGAAGTTGACTGTGTGTCTGTTCTCTCCTGCTCTGAAAACAACATTCACACTTCGAGGTTCATTCAGTTTGAGGAGCAGCCCCTCCCCCTTGCTCCATTGATATGGTAAGCAGTGCTTTACGCCAGAGCGAGAGAGCTTGCCACAGGCTTATCCAGTAACATTCACAGGAAAACTAGTCAAGCAATCCTGATACACACTGTTTAAGCACGTGAGATTGTATGAGAGGCTCTCCGTCTGCTCCGTCTGCTCACTTTCACTGTGTGTAATGGCGCAGGGCGCATTGGAGCAGCCAGGGGGCTATTCAAACGGGCCATCTAGTAACACATAACTCCTAAAAACAATCTTTGGTTTGTCACATGAGGTGAATTTTGCCCTACGATTGGATTTTGGAAAACCATGTGACGTGAACCAGTTCTGATTGGACACTCACATTGCGCACATCATCACACAGCTTCTATGAGGAGTACAAAGATGGTGGACAGTGGCTCGAAAGTCCACGGAGTTAACGTTTCAGCAAAAGAAAAGTATGTTTCTATCTCATATCATTAAAAAGTTATTTATAATTTAGTAAACCTTGGTCTCAGCCATCATATACGACGGCGTCAGCCCCAGAGAGTTAAACCCTTAGATCTTCAGCAAATGTATTTATAAAGAGAAACTGCATGAACTACACAAGTTTTTTTCCTAATAACAAGTTTATTCAGTGAGGAGAAACAAGTGCTAAATTATTGTTGTGTCGTAACTTAATTTTTGTTCAGCCTTTGTGACCCGTCTTCATGAAGTTAGATGCAAAAAAAGTTGAAATTGGCCCTATCCTGCAATGATAAAGAATCCTTAAAATAATTACTGGATCTGGATCGTGTTCTGGATCATTACCAAAATTTAATGACTTCTAAGTTAGGCCATGATACACCCCTGGTAAAACTTTCAATGAAATCCGTTGAGGATTTTTTGAGTAATTCTGCTAACAAACCAATCAACCAACAAACAAACGGACGCAACCGAAAACATTGGCGGAGGTAATAAAGGAGCAATCAGAGCATGACAGCAGCAAGTCTGAGTCTGACTCTCTACACGCAAAGTGATCAGAGGGAGTAATGTGATAATTAACCATCAGGTGATAAAGTAAAACCTCTTAAATCATTCTGAAGTCAGTTTTAAGCAGAAACAAGGCCATAATCGGTGAATTGCTGCTGACCTTCCAAAATGATGCATGTGCAGTGAAGGCAGGGAGGACGTTTGGTCTGCGACAAGGGTCGATATTGCTATATACATGGTGTAGTTGTATAACGGACCATATTTGATCTGTCATCCATATGACTCTTCCCCAATGTTTCAGCATACATATGAATCATCAATTAATTGAAATGTTTCCACAAGAGAGTGAAATACAGATTCATTATCACAATGAAGTGTGGAATCGTGGAAATCTTAATGCAGAGTTGCAGTGAAATCAAAGATGTTGTGCATTTAGATGAATGAACATGTTAAAAGCAGACAGCCTCTGTCGCCTTGCCCTCAGCCCAAGGCAGCTGGTGCAGATTCAATGTAAGTTGAAGTCTGTATTTAGTCAATTAATCATGGCACAACATAGAATAAATCAAGTCATTCTCTGTAAGGCACAGTTGTTTTAGCATTGAGTGTATTGCTATTCAGATGGAGGACTCACAATTGATACCCCCCTCACACAGCCTGACTGCATTCTAAGCAGAGGTGGGACGAAGTCACCATCAAGTCACTTTCAAGTCATGAATCTGCAAGACCCAAGTCAAGCCTCAAGTCAGCTTGCAAACAATTGGTGGTCATTATGACTTGAGACTTGACTTGGGACTTGCAGATTCATGACTTGAAAGTGACTTGATGGTGACTTCGTCCCACCTTTGATTCTAAGCATTCGAAATGGCAACTCAGCAGTATTTGGAGCATTCTGATCATGTCCGAGGGAACCTCAAAGTGGCCCAGGCATGCCATATCCTGCTGGCACATCCCCATTGTGCTCCGGATGAGCCAGACTTCAACTTGGTGCACCCCGTTCGGGGTGCACAAAGGAAATATAGTAATATGCAAAGTCTGTGGCAAACAATCATTATGTGCACCAGACATGAACATTGTGCAATCACACCGAAAACACCGTGTGTCACTACGAGTCAAAGCGTGTCAGAGCCGTGGAGCTACACGCATGGCTGAATGGAAAGGCCCTGTCACACTTTGATGATTTAGCCTGCATATGCCGACCGCATTAAAAATGCTGCCGTACGCTATACCTCTAATAAATTAATGCAGCTGTCAAACCATGACGATTAGCCAGTGTATGCCAACAGCTCCGTTTCCACCTAGTGTTTTGGGTCGGTACTGCATGGTGCGGTGTGGGTCAGTAACAGAGTAATTTAACATTATTTTATGTTATTTTGCCTTGGTGGATCATTTTCATCTTAACCAGAATGCTGATGAGTCGACTGATAGCTGTAGTAAATGCTGCCATGAATGAATGAAGTCCTATGACTCTTTAATCTTTTGAAGCACTGGTAACAATCATAGCGCTTTATTCATTCACGGCAGACAGGGGGACTGGGTTGATCAGACCCGTGGACCGTTCAGAGCTGCCTGATCAGTTCCCCTTGTGTGACGGATCAGATGTGGGAACTGATCAAACTGCCGACATCCTCTGAAAATGCACCAAGAGCAGAGAAACCACAGAGGGACTTGCTTTAAAACATTACATTTACAGCCAATGACGAGGAATTTTCAGAGGCCATTTTCCAAGATCAGGAGGCTTTATGTGGACATGTGTTTGTCAGACTGTGATGATGAATCCCACTGAAACAAACAGGTAAGATTATATTACTCCCTGTGTGAATGAAACAGTCTGTTCGCATGAGGACTGCAGTTTTCAGACAATCAATGGACACCATTAAGGGCCCCTTCACACATGACATGAAAGACGCAGAACGCGGCAGACAATCCACGAACCAAAAATGAAATGGGGAACCTTCAAACATTCCACCTGCTACTGTGAGGAATGCACGTTCAGACAGGCGTGTACAAAACCATCGCCGCGGTTTCATGCACGATCGTATTCACATGCATGGACACAGTGTGAGCACATTGAAAATTGTGCACACAGCAGTGGAGGAAAAAATTAACACCACAATTTATAATACTTTATTCCTGTTATAAAGAGCAGATTTAGCATCCGCCAAGACTTACACCAGAAAGTAATGAAATGACGTGGATTACTGTTCTCTCTTTCATGTTTTTTACATGAATTACCCAATACACTCGAGCTAGCTGGCTCCCGTCTCATGAAGAGCAAGCTTCCATGTCATGAAGAGCCGGCACTCACGTCTTGAACACACCAGCAGTGATCCACTGCAAATGTGATCTGTGTTTTAATTATTACAGCGTGGGGAAATCCCACAGTGACATGCGCTGCGTGGGGGCATCCCGTGGGGGCATCCCGTGGGCGCGTTCTGTGGGGTGATTTCCTGCATGACACGATATTCAGCAGCTTTGCGGTGCACTGACGGTCAGCTAAAGCAATATGTTTTAATTTATTCCCACGCGAGGACAGCATGCCGACGTCCGCGTTTCACGCTGTAGTTGTGTGAGGTCACTACAGGTGTTTCCTAGCTTTGGCTTGTGAGCACTGATATCTGAACAGCTGCAGGTCACAGCGGAACACACCCACCTTTGTGGACCAGCTTCACACTGTGCCGCAAGCTGAGATGCTGGCCGGCCCTCATGAGAGCGTGAGTGCCCACACACACATATGTACACTATGTGTTCTCCAGCTGAGGTGCAGCACACAGCGGTCAGCTGGTCCAGCACCGGACTCCAGGACCTTCAGCCACAGCTGACAATGTTGGATTTATGGTGTGTGTGCATGTGTTGGTGGTGGTGGGGAGACAATCTCTGCACTCAGGAGAAAGCGTGCCGTAGAGCAGCATAAATCTGTTCTAAAGCTACCACATGATAAAAATGTACAGGCACTGCACCTGCTAACACCTCATTTTAAAACCAGCATGCTCATTTGTGCACAAATAAGCCCAATCATACCTACTTACTACTTACAGTGCATCCAGAAACTGCACCTTTTTGTATGATACAGCTGTATCCCAAAATGGATTTTTTTTTTCTTCAAAATTCTACACACAATAGCCCATAATGATAATGTGAGATTTTTATAAATTTATTAAAAAAAAATAAGAAGAAGAAGAAACCACATGTACATAAGTACTCACAGGTTCACAAATAAGCCCAATCATACCTACTTACTACTTACAGTGCATCCAGAAACTGCACCTTTTTGTATGATACAGGTTTATCCCAAAATGGATTTTTTTTTTCTTCAAAATTCTACACACAATAGCCCATAATGATAATGTGAGATTTTTACAAATGTATTAAAAAAAAAAAAAAAAAGAAAGAAATCACATGTACATAAGTACTCACAGGTTCACATTTTATTCACTTCCAAATTCCATGTTAGTTTTCTGCTTTGTTCATTGATTTAGATTTGTGGTTGATGTTGTTATAGTTGATTGATTGCCTGTTTAGTTTTTAGTCACCTTGTGCTCTGTTAATTTCCATGTATGTCTTTGGATCTGGCTCCCCTAATTCACACACCTGTTGTTTATTAGTCCTTTAGCATTTCAGCCCTCACCTGTTCCTTGTTCTTTGCCAATTTATGCCATCAGTTTCCTCTTCGCATTCCTTTTTCCTACTGTCATTTTGCTCCATTTACTAAGCACTAATTCGTTCATGTGTTTAATTTCTGTTTTGTGCCACCTTCTGGTTTGGAATTGTGTTTTTGCTGCACACACCTGTTGGACTGTGGGCACTTGGCTCAGACAATAAATCACCTGCTTTTGACACACCCCTTGTGTGATAGTTGTCTGCAATGTTGGGTTCCCTACAACAGCAAAATGAAACCCTCAACTAATTTTCTTCTCGTCGCCTGGTTGAGTAAGACAGATTTTCATGCACAGCTGTTAAAAACACACATTGGGTACCTGAGCAGAGATTGTTTCACAGAGGAGAGATATCAATCAGTAAGCCACACCTATCAACACCCACCACCAGATGATTTTCATTGGTTGGCCCAACTCTATATCACAAGGTTGTGACTGGTGAAATAGAAGCAATTATGCACACTCTCCAGTCACATTCGCTGAAGCTTCTAACTACTTCAAAGTTGTTGTGGAGGTATTGCTGGCCTCCTTCATTCAGTTTGGGGAGATTGGCAATGTAGTGTTTTACTTGCTCCATTATTTATTGATTGATTTAACTACACAAAAGGACATGAATATCTTGAAATGAACTGCAGACCTTCCATCTGCTATACCTGTGAACTAGGCAGCTCAGTGGATTAAGGAGTTGATCTACCTGGTTTCGATTCCAGGTCAAGCTACCTGTCTATCCTTGCACAAGACACATCATGTGTTTTGTCTCAATCCACCCAGCTATTAAGCATACCAACCTTAGCAGGGAAAGTTGCCTGTGCCAGACTGGCATCCTGTCCAGGGAGAGTCATAGACTCTCATCTGCTTGGTATCCTTATGGTTTGGAATCCTGTGATAAGCAGCTGCACCAGTGAGCCTCAGTGCTAATGTCGGTCTTACATCTCTTCTTACTTGTCACCTGTGGGGTCTCCCAGGGCTCCGTGCTCGGTACTACCCTCTTCACCATTTACATGCTTCCCCTCGGGTGTGTCGTCGGCAGGCATGGAATCCACTTCCATTGCTATGCTGATGACACACAGCTTTACATCAAGATCACTCCCTCCGTTCCTTTCTCTGCCACCATTTCCCGCCTCAACTCCTGCCTGGAGGAGATAGGGGCATGGATGAGACAGAACTTCCTGCAGCTGAATGGCTCAAAAACTGAAGCCATTCAAACCAGTACTCCTCACCAACTCCACTCCTCTCTCATTAATTCAATTTCTCTTTTTGGCCACAGCATTCCTCTCTCTCCCTCTGTTACCAATCTCGGGGTCAGGTTTGACCCCCACCTTTCTTTTGACAGTCATGTCAATAACATCTGCAAAACCTCCTTTTTCCACCTCCGTAATATTTCCAAACTCCGTTCTTCACTTTCCCTTTCGGCTGCGGAGAGGCTTGTCCATGCCTTTGTCTCCTCCAGGTTGGACTATTGTAACGCACTCCTCATCGGGATCCCTGGCAGGAGCATTCAAAAGCTCCAACATGTCCAGAACAGCGCTGCCAGGGTCCTGATGAGGGTGCGGAAACACAAGCACATCACCCCCATCCTTCACACCCTCCACTGGCTTCCTATTCACTTCCGTATAGAGCACAAGATCAATCAATCAAAAATTTTTTTTTTATATAGCGCCAAATCACAACAAACAGTTGCCCCAAGGCGCTTTATATTGTAAGGCAAGGCCATACAATAATTATGTAAAACCCCAACGGTCAAAACGACCCCCTGTGAGCAAGCACTTGGCTACAGTGGGAAGGAAAAACTCCCTTTTAACAGGAAGAAACCTCCAGCAGAACCAGGCTCAGGGAGGGGCAGTCTTCTGCTGGGACTGATTGGGGCTGAGGGAAGATCCTTCTGCACACCCACCACTGTCTCCATGGTGATGCCCCCACCTACCTCACTGACCTCCTCACTCCACATACCTCTGGCAGAACCCGGTCAGGCCAATAGCACCCGTCTGCTCCCGTCTGCTCCCACCCAGGACACGGCTCAAGACCATGGGGGACCGGGCCTTCGAGGCTGCTGCTCCCCGCCTGTGGAATGCCCTCCCAGACCACCTCAGGGCCCCACAGACGGTGGATGCTTTTAAGAAAGGTTTAAAAACCTTCCTTTTTAGAAAAGCTTACAGCTAGTTTTTAACTAATGTATGTATGATGTATTGTAATTTTATCCTATCTTATCTCTTGCTGTTTTATGTGCACTTTGAGATTTGCATTCAAATATAAAGTGCGGTACAAATAAAATGTATTATTATTATTATTATTATATTATTATTATTACTACTTCTATCTTCTTATGTTTCAATGAAATAAAGCAATAATACACACCTGCCTGTGAATGAGACCAATGTCCAATTATTCAGTAACCTTTGGTTATTTAAAAATGGCAAACAATATAAATAACTTAGCTGTGGCTGTAACTGTGACCTTTGAGCGTTTATTTAAATCCATATGTATCTTTAGCCTTAGATTTGTTGTGTGGGCCGCTGAAGAGGAGGTACTGCTGGCCCACCACCACCAGATGGCGCCCTGCTTGGAGTGCGGGCTCCAAGCACCAGAGGGCGCTGCCGCCTTACGGGAGCAGCCAGGGTGACAGCTGTCACCCATCACTGGACACAGCTGTTCCACTCAGCACGGAGGTATATCAGCAGGACGGCGTCTCCACCTCAGTGCCGAGATATCGCCTTGAGATCGAGGTAACCTTCTCTGCAAGCATATACTGTATAATCTGATAAAACTTGCTAAACCTTTCCAGGACAGCTGACTACCGAAAGCCTATTGCTTGGATAAGTACTCACCTTCCTGCTTTATTGTGACAAGAGGTGGAGGCGGCTTCTCCCCTCTCCGTTTACTGGGTGCTGTCGCATCCACACCTGTGTGTTTGTGCTCTCTCCCGCCAGCAGTACCGGATCCGACGAGCGGAGGCAGTGGCCACCTGGGAATTCGGGACTTGGCGGTTCCAGTACTTCTGGGGTTCGGTGGCAGAGGAGATCTGGGTGGTTCCGGTTCGACTAGGACGGACGTCTCCTACCTTCGAGCCTGCCCACACGACACCAGCAGATTTCGGCTTAAACCCCAAATTATTGATTGTTGTATTGGTTGTGCTCGTTTCACAACAGTAAACTTTGTTATTCACCTTTCTCCATTGTCCGTTCATTGCGCCCCCTGTTGTGGGTCCGTGTACCTACACTTTCACAACAGGATATCTCGGCCAGCGTCATGGATCCCGAGGGGCATCAACCGGCTGTTGAACGGCCAATGGAAGAACAGGGCGCGTCGGCGTCTTCGGGAGGGGTAATCGGTGAGTTGCAGCGGATCCTCACCGCTTTCACCACTCGGATCGATTTAATGACCGAGCAGCACGTTCTCCTAAACCGCAGGGTGGAGGCTCTCGCCGCACAAGTGGAAGCGCGCCCTCCGGGCGCCGCTGCGGCTCTCCCTCCCGAGGACCCTGCGCGTGATAGTGACGTTCCACTGGTCGTTCAACGGTCCCTTCCTCCGTCCCCAGAAGCTTACATAAGCCCTCCAGAACCGTACGGAGGCTGTGTGGAGACGTGCGCGGATTTTTTGATGCAGTGTTCACTCGTCTTCGCACAGCGTCCCGTGATGTACGCGACTGACGCTAGCAAAGTAGCTTATGTAATAAACCTGCTTCGCGGGGAGGCACGCGCTTGGGCTACAGCGCTCTGGGAGCAGAACTCACGGCTCCTTCATACATACGATGGGTTTGTGCGGGAGCTCAGAACGGTGTTCGATCATCCCAATAGAGGAGAGACCACTTCAACCGTGCTACTGTCAGTGAGACAGGGGCGCCGGAGCGCAGCTGCCTATGCAGTCGCCTTCCGCATCGCGGCGGCGAGATCCGGCTGGAATAGCACTGCCCTCCGCGCCGCCTTTGTAAACGGACTGTCACTGGTCCTAAAAGAGCACCTGGTGGCGAAGGACGAACCACGGGACTTAGATGGGCTCATCGATCTAGTCATGCGACTCGACAACCGGCTAGAAGAACGCCGTCGGGAACGAGGCGAAGGGCGTGGCCAGGCACGCGTCGTCCCTCTCCCTTCCGGTTCCGACCGAGCTCCGCCCTCCCCACGCTCCTCTGTTCCTGCGCTCCGTGCGCCTACGGCTCCCCCTGCTGACGAAGCTATGGACACGAGCAGGGCAACATTTAGGGCACCTGGAGCACAAAGGAGGCGGGCCTACGGAGCTTGTTTTGTTTGTGGCTCGAGTGAGCATCTTGCAAGTGACTGCCCCGAGCGGTTAAACTCCAACGCCCGCCCCTAGAGACTGGGCCAGGGGTGGGCCGAGACATTCACGTGGGACACACCCACATTGCCACACGACTCCCAGTCACGATCCTGTATGAGGATTCAACCCTGAAGGCCCCAGCACTGGTGGACACGGGCTCTGAGGGGAATCTGCTAGACAGTAGATGGGCCAGGGAGATAGGGCTCCCTCTGGTGGCTCTTACCTCGCCTGTACAGGTTCGGGCACTAGATGGCTCCCTACTCCCACCGATCACGCATAAGACACCTCCAGTAACTCTGGTGGTGTCAGGTAACCACCGGGAAGTGATCGAGTTCTTTGTGACTCAGGCCACCTCCCGTGTGGTTCTGGGTTTTCCCTGGATGCTAAAGCACAATCCCCGGATCGATTGGCCGTCCGGGGTAGTGGTACAGTGGAGCGAGACCTGCCATCGGGAGTGTCTAGGTTCCTCGGTTCCTCCCGGCTCCCACGCTAAGGAGGAGGTCCGAGTCCCGCCCAATCTGAAGGCGGTGCCGGCGGAGTACCATGACCTCGCGGACGTGTTCAGCAAGGATCTGGCTCTCACGCTTCCTCCCCACCGCCCGTATGATTGTGCCATTGATTTGGTTCCAGGCAGTGAGTTCCCGTCCAGTAGGCTGTACAACCTCTCACGGCAGGAACGCGAATCAATGGAGACCTACATCCGGGACTCATTAGCTGCCGGGTTGATCCGGAATTCCACCTCTCCGATGGGTGCTGGTTTCTTTTTTGTGGGTAAAAAAGATGGCGGGCTTCGTCCATGCATTGATTACAGGGGGTTGAACGAAATCACGGTTCGCAACCGATACCCGTTGCCCTTGTTGGATTCGGTGTTCACCCCCTTGCATGGAGCCAGAATCTTCACCAAGCTTGATCTTAGGAATGCGTATCATTTGGTTCAGATCCGGAAGGGAGACGAATGGAAGACGGCATTTAACACCCCGTTAGGTCATTTTGAGTACCTGGTCATGCCGTTCGGTCTCACTAATGCTCCCACGACTTTCCAAGCGTTGGTAAACGATGTCTTGCGGGACTTCCTGCACCGGTTCGTCTTCGTGTATCTAGACGATATACTCATCTTTTCCCCGGATCCTGAGACTCATGTCCGGCATGTCCGTCAGGTCCTACAGCGGTTGTTGGAGAACCGCCTGTTTGTGAAGGGCGAGAAGTGTGAGTTCCACCGCACTTCTTTGTCCTTCTTGGGGTTCATCATCTCCTCTAACTCCGTCGCCCCTGATCCGGCCAAGGTTGCGGCGGTGAGAGATTGGCCCCCAACCCACAAGCCGTAGGAAGCTGCAACAGTTCCTCGGCTTTGCTAATTTCTACAGGAGGTCATTAAGGGCTACAGTCAGGTAGTTAGCCCCCTGACAGCCCTGACCTCACCAAAAGTCCCCTTCACCTGGTCGGATCGGTGCGAAGCCGCGTTCAAGGAGTTGAAACGGCGCTTCTCGTCTGCACCAGTTCTGGTGCAGCCCGATCCTAGCCGCCAGTTAGTGGTTGAAGTGGACGCCTCGGACTCAGGGATAGGAGCGGTGCTCTCCCAGAGCGGGAAGACCGATAAGGTCCTTCACCCGTGTGCCTATTTTTCCCGCAGGTTGACCCCCGCCGAACGGAACTATGACGTCGGCAATCGAGAACTCCTTGCGGTGAAAGAGGCCCTCGAAGAGTGGAGACATCTGTTGGAGGGAACAGCCGTGCCATTCACGGTTTTCACTGACCATCGGAACCTGGAGTACATCAGGACCGCCAAGCGGCTGAACCCCAGGCAAGCCCGCTGGTCACTGTTCTTTGGCCGTTTTGACTTCCGGATTACCTACCGTCCCGGGACCAAGAATCAAAGATCGGATGCATTGTCCCGGGTACACGAAGACAAAGTCAAAACGGAACCGTCGGATCCCCCGGATCCCATCATCCCGGAGTCCGCTATCGTGGCCGCCCTCACCTAGGACGTGGAGAAGACCGTCCGGGAGGCCCTGACCCGTGACCCGGACCCCGGAACCGGACCAAAGAACAGACTCTACGTCCCACCGGAAGCCAGAGCTGCAGTACTGGACTTCTGTCACGGTTCTAAGCTCTCCTGTCACCCTGGGGTGCAAAGGACCGTGGCAGTCGTTCGGCAGCGCTTCTGGTGGGCGTCCCTGGAGGCCGACGTCCGGGACTACGTCCAGGCCTGTACCACCTGCGCCAGGGGCAAGGCCGACCACCGAAAGACCTCAGGGTTGCTACAGCCGCTGCCCGTGCCCCATCGCCCCTGGTCCCACATCGGCCTGGACTTTGTCACGGGTCTCCCGCCGTCCCAGGGAAACACCGTCGTCTTCACGATAGTGGACCGTTTCTCCAAGGCGGCCCACTTTGTGGCCCTCCCGAAGCTACCAACGGCCCAGGAGACCGCGGACCTCTTGGTCCACCACGTCGTCCGTCTGCATGGGATACCATCAGACATCGTCTCCGATCGCGGTCCCCAGTTTACCTCGCACGTTTGGAGGAGCTTCTGCCGGGAACTGGGGGCCACGGTCAGCCTCTCGTCCGGGTATCACCCCCAGACCAACGGGCAGGCAGAGCGGGCCAATCAGGAACTGGAGCAGACACTACGCTGTGTGACAGCCGCGCACCTGACGGCCTGGAGTACCCACCTGGCCTGGATCGAGTACGCCCACAACAGTCAAGTGTCGTCAGCCACCGGCCTCTCCCCTTTTGAGGTGTGCTTGGGGTATCAGCCCCCCCTGTTTCCGGTGGTTGAGGGAGAGGTCGGTGTGCCCTCGGTCCAGGCCCACCTACGGAAGTGCCGTCGGGTGTGGCGTGCCGCCCGCTCGGCTTTATTGAAGGCCCGGACGAGGGCGAAGAAACATGCAGACCGGCGGCGGGCCCCGGCCCCCAAGTATCGTCCTGGGCAGGAGGTATGGTTGTCCATCAAAGATATTCCTCTGCAAGTGGACTCCCCAAAACTCCAGGAACGATACATCGGACCCTTCAGAATCCTTAAAGTCATCAACCCCGCCGCAGTGAGGTTCCAGCTCCCGGCCTCGCTGCGGATCCATCCAGTATTTCACGTGTCAAGGATCAAGCCCCATCACACCTCACCCCTCTGTACCCCGGGTCCGGCACCGCCTCCTGCCCGGATCATCGACGGGGAACCGGCTTGGACTGTGCACCGGCTCCTCGACGTCCGTCGAATGGGCCAGGGTTTTCAGTACCTGGTGGACTGGGAGGGGTACGGTCCCGAGGAACGCTCCTGGGTGAAGAAGGGCTTCATCCTGGACCCGGCCCTCCTGACCGACTTCTACCGTCGCCATCCGGACAAGCCCGGTCGTGCGCCAGGAGGCGCCCGTTGAGGGGGGGGTCCTGTTGTGTGGGCCGCTGAAGAGGAGGTACTGCTGGCCCACCACCACCAGATGGCGCCCTGCTTGGAGTGCGGGCTCCAAGCACCAGAGGGCGCTGCCGCCTTACGGGAGTAGCCAGGGTGACAGCTGTCACCCATCACTGGACACAGCTGTTCCACTCAGCACGGAGGTATATCAGCAGGACGGCGTCTCCACCTCAGTGCCGAGATATCGCCTTGAGATCGAGGTAACCTTCTCTGCAAGCATATACTGTATAATCTGATAAAACTTGTTAAACCTTTCCAGGACAGCTGACTACCGAAAGCCTATTGCTTGGATAAGTACTCACCTTCCTGCTTTATTGTGACAAGAGGTGGAGGCGGCTTCTCCCCTCTCCGTTTACTGGGTGCTGTCGCATCCACACCTGTGTGTTTGTGCTCTCTCCCACCAGCAGTACCGGATCCGACGAGCGGAGGCAGTGGCCACCTGGGAATTCGGGACTTGGCGGTTCCAGTACTTCTGGGGTTTGGTGGCAGAGGAGATCTGGGTGGTTCCGGTTCGACTAGGACGGACGTCTCCTACCTTCGAGCCTGCCCACACGACACCAGCAGATTTCGGCTTAAACCCCAAATTATTGATTGTTGTATTGGTTGTGCTTGTTTCACAACAGTAAACTTTGTTATTCACCTTTCTCCATTGTCCGTTCATTGCGCCCCCTGTTGTGGGTCCGTGTACCTACACTTTCACAACAAGATTTCCAATTTCCAACATTATCATAAATAGTTGGTAACCATTCTGCAGCACAGGGCATCCAGGACCTTCTGTGCTGTTTGCTTTTTATGCACCAAAATGTGATGACATTGTTTCACCAAGTTACAATTTGCAGGGAAAATATGATGTTTCAAAATACACAAAGAGAATGGATTTATCACTCCTGGTAAATGACTGGGTGGTGAAATCTGGTCCTACAGTGGGTGCAAACTGGACAAAAAGTCACATGGTTGATATTCCCAGATGCATTTGTGTGTGTGTGTGTGTGTGTGTGTGTGTGTGTGTGTGTGTGTGTGTGTGTGTGTGTGTGTGTGTGTGTGTGTGTGTGTGTGTGTGTGTGTGTGTGTGTGTGTGTGTGTGTGTGTGTTTTTGTTTTTTTGATGAAATCATTGCTATTCACATAGCTTTGTAATAATCGCTTTGGAATTCAGCATTGAATATTGAAGCCACCATCTGGATCTCTTTTTGGGTAAAAGCATCACATGTTCACTGTCCAGAGTCATACTGAGCCAGAACTCTAATTAATTAGTAATTACAGCATTGGTTTCTCCACTGTCAGGCGATATTTGCACAAAGTGGTTTTACTGCCGTTAAACAGGCTTATTTATAATTGTGATCATTTGCTATGTCCTTTGTGAACAGTGTTAAAAGCATGTGTGCTTGACTTTCATTTTGTCAGGGTTTAATGTCTTTATGATCTGTCCCACCAGGCCAAAGGTGTGAAATGAAACGGTGCAACAAACAAGGCTCAGAGGACACCTTAAGGCTGACGGCATCCAATTATTGCATGTTCGCTTCAGCAATGTTAACACAAGATCTGTGTTTTTTGGTCCTTTTGTTGATTTGTTACAGCTTCCTCTTTGTCATTCAGCATCAGTCTGAGCTGTTCTGGGTTGTTGTTGTGGCCTTGGTCTTCCCTATCTGTCTTCTTTGGGGTTTCCATCATTTCCAAACAGCTGTCACACCAACTCCCGCCAAGACCCAACCAAAACCGACCAATCGCTAGTCAGCTCTGCGTTCGGATCTGGCCAGCCCTGTCAAACAGCAGCGTTTGCCAACATCATTGTCCCTCTTTCTTTGTTTTGCATTCTGTCATCCTCTTTCTGTTTCTCCGTCTGGCTAATAAAATTGTACCTTTCAGCACTGCCAACAAGCTTCAATACGCACCCGCTACGTACCAAAATACCAATTTAAGTCCCGTCCCCCAGCAGCTTTTTTCCGCTGCTTCAGAAATGAGCCTTTGTCCAGAATTATTAACCCCGATCTTCTCAAATATCTCACTGGAGCAAAAACAAGCATTTATTCATCCAACGTGTTGTTGTGATTGGAAACACCGTCGCCGTCAACACTCGTTGCATAAAACATTGTGGTTGGAGAGAAAGTGACACAGACAAGCAGAGACAAAAATAAGTCAAGAAATGCAAGGAAAGATTAATCCACTGAGGGAAAACTCAGCAAAATTTGCCCAGTAGATACTAAATGCAAGAAGATGATTAATGGAACACAAAAGTCTGGCAATAATTTATTCCATGTTTTTTTTTTTTTCCTTCTTTTGTTCACAGGTGTTCATTACCGAGGGAGCTCGGCTCTGACCGTGCTGATAATTTGTAACTCTGCACATACTTTGGATCGGCCGCATTGATTTTAATGAAGCTAGTCAATCATGCACAAAATAATGTGTTTTTGTTGACTTGAAAAACTATTTGATGCCATGATGTGCAATGTGTAAATTCAATTTTTATGAAGTAATTGAATGATGAATACAAGTATTAACAAAACCAATGGTTAATGAGCTTATTGCAGTAATGTTGCACTAAAAATCCATAAGGCGAACAATCAATTACTGCCAAAGAGTATCCATGTTAGAACTACAACTTAACAGCTGGTACACATTTTTTAAACAATGAGGTTCACAACTGTAATTTCAGTCAAGTTGGATGTTTTAAAGAATGGTCTTAATTTCAACTGGAACAAACCCCAGCTACCCAAAAGATCTAAATGCTAAATATCACTTTGTCAGTAAATGAAAAAATGACCATGTCTTCATGTCTGTTAAAAACAACCACAAAATGTGGTTGTGCAATTAGAGATTGGTTTAGTGCTGGTGTGACTGATTCCAGTTCGAACACTGACACTCACAGCTTTGGAGTTCTTCAAACTTTTTTAGCTGTCTAAACCTCAGGCATCTTCTCACCAGTTTCTTTTTTTTTTTTTTTTTTTACTTTTTTTTAACTTGGTGTCACCTTGTTTTTCACTACACTTGCAAGTCATGCACCTCTGTGGAAACGGTTCAGTCAGTTACAGAAACAGACCTCAAAAAAATCTTACATCTTTACAGTGGCTTGCAAACGTTTTTGGCCTCTTGATATTTCATGCATTTGAATTTGTTCATGGCATTTCAAATACAAAAAGTAAATCAGGCGTCTCAGCATAAAAATTTCTAAAATTATCTTCCTTAGACTCAAACTGAAAGTAAATCTCTACAACTTGATTAATGAAAAATATAAAAGCCAAGATGATGGGTTAGGGTTATCCCTAACCCTAACCCCTTTGGTATAATACCTGTAAATAATCAGTTTAATTGCCAGTTTTCTTCAGACTAGTCAGGGGATGGATATATGAACATTTCCAAGTCACTGAATGTGTCTTGAACTTTATTTATATCAATTCTGAAGAAATACAAACAGTATGGCACTCTATGGTAAATCTGTATGGAGTAGACAGTTCTCAAAAACTGAGTGAGTGTGCAAGAAGAAGAGTGAGGAAAGCCACGAAGACACCCAGACAACCCTAAAGAGGTTACAGGCTTCTGTGGCTGTGATTGGAGAAATTGTGCAAAGTGCATCCCTTCACTGGCTTCCTGTCCCAGTGAGATCATATTTTAAAGTTCTGCTACTAGTCTATAAAATTATTCATGGACTGGCACCTCCCTACCTAGCTGACCTAATTAAACCTTACGCACTGGCCCAGGCTTTGTGTTCTCAGGGTGCAGGACTACTTTGTGTCACGAGGGTGAATAAGAAGTCTGCGGGTCATAGAGCTTTTTGTCTTATCGTGCCCGTCTTCTGTGGAATGATCTCCCTGCGTCAATAAAACAGTCAGATTCTCTGGAGACTTTCAAGTCCAGATTTATGACGCACTTATTTTCCCTTTTGTATGGCTAGTATAGCTCTATGCTTTTTACTCTTTTAATTCATTTTATTAGGAAATGGAGCATGCCACGGACTCACTTTACCTAAATTCTGGGTCTTTTAGTGAAGTTTAGGGCTAGTGGCCAGCAATCACCTTAGTATTGCTTCTGTTTTTGTTGTTGTTTAATGCTGACAAATTATACTGTATTCCTTGTCTTTCTGATGCCTGATTCTGTTTTTTCTCTCTGTTTAAGGTGCAGCTCCACCCAGAGATGGGTGTGGTATTTGTGCTGGAGACCCTGATGTCCTGTGCACCAACTGCATTTCCTGTATATTCTTTTTGTGAATTGTTCTGTGAATTGTTCTGTAATTTATGTCTATCACGTGGCCCAAGCAGAGGGTCACCCCGTTGAGTCTGGTCAGCTTGAGGTGTCTTCCTCAGAGGGAGGTTTTCCTTACCACTGCTACTCTGGGGGTTAGCAAGGATAGACCTTACTTGTGTGAAGCCCCTTGAGGCAACTCTTTTGTGATTTGGCGCTATGTAAATGAAAATAAATTGAAATCAAAAATTGTGCATGTTTTGCATTTTGCATCCCCATTTATACAGCTTTATGATGGTATGGTATAGAGGAGGGTTTTGTTTCACCAAAACATTAAATCTAGACTTGCATCTCAGATGTACCTTCTGGCAAATTGTCGCTGAACTTTTAGGTCTTCTTTTTAATGAAACCCTTTTCAATTTTAATATTGAGAAGCGTGATTTACTTTTTGTGTTTGAAATGCCATAAACAAATTAAAATGCATAAAATACCAAGGGGCCGAATACTTTTGCAAGGCACTGTAAACAACATTTTTCCAAGTGGTCACAACTTTTGCCTATATTTGGAAAAAATGCTGAACTCTACATACTATGTTTTCTTTTAATGTTTCACTATGACTCTTGATAATGCATCTTTGTTGTAGCCCACAGTACAGTAGAAGAATCAATGAATTTTTGTCACTGCAGCTCGTCTCAGCCAGAGGTGGAAACTCTATCTACAGTGAAAAAAAACAAAAACTACCATATGGTTGTTCCATCCACCCACTAAACGTCTGATTATAGTTAGTTCAACTCTTCAAGGCAGGAAGGCATGCTAATCAGTGAAATCACTTGTTTTAGGTGCACAGGTACAAAGAATACATTTTGGACTTAGTCACTAAAGCCTGGTTTTCCACCTCTGATCTCAGCTGAGTCACTGGCTACGTTTACATTCCATTAATATTCGGGATAAGGTCAATATTCCGGTTTCTGAATCATTAGGAATAACCCGTTTACATGCTTAAGCAGACAGAGTTACTCCTGTATACATGGTCATTGGTATCATTTGGAATATCCCCATCTAAACAGCGACGCACGTCTTCCATTGATGCTTGATTTGGTCTGGCGTTCATGCAAATCCTGCTTCGCGTAACTTTTTGGCCACTTTCTTGTAAATGTCACTATCTCAGTACTGTCTACCGTCAATAAAAGATACTATATTCATGTCTTTCACAATACTAATGAAGTACTCTGTTTCCTCCTCGCTCCAAAAGTGTGGTGCTGTGCTGCCGCGTCTGGATTTCCCCATGGTTGTGTACCTCTGCTTCTGTGGTGTCCGGTGGGTTGCGCGCACCGCATACAAGTCATTGCTGTACTCAAAAGACCAAGATTCCTTGCGGATAGGACATGCGTAGAACATAAAATAATGTTCCTTTCTATGGGGATATTCCGATGCACATTTATATGACCTGATATTCGGGTTAGAAAAGGAGTAACCCAGGGGTCATATTCAGGTTTTTAAAAACCGGAGTATGAGCATATTTGGGTTTTTGGGGGTTCTTTACATGGCCGTGGTTATTGCTAATATTCCGGTTATGAAAGGGTTATGAAAGGGTTATTGGCTCCATGTAAACGTAGTCAGTCAAGGCTTTCCAGTTGTGCAGAGGACTGCAGAGTTTCAAGTTTTTTAACTGAATTTGGATAAAGCAAACAGTTTATTTGGGTTAAAACTTTAAATGAGAGATGTCTGAAAACATTATTTTGATGAAATACTGCCATTTTAAGTTTAGTTAATTTTCCTGACAAAAATGTTCATTACACATGATTAGCAAAAGGGTTGTTGGAAACGTGAACATACAATAATCATTTTGATTTTGGGAATGTTTGCCCAAACGTTTGACTGGCATTGTACCTTTTTTAATAGTGAATGAATGAATGAATTTATTTGGTACACACACAGACAGATTCAACAAAAAATTAACAAACAAATAACAAAGAAACAACAAACAATAGGGATTAATCAATGAATTAAAATTTCTCAAAACAACAAAACAAACAATAGTGCACAACACACAATCCAAAAAACAACAAAATCGATAATTTCTCAAAACAACAAAACAAACAATAGTGTACAGCACACAATCCAAAAAACAACAACAAAATCGGTAATCCTAATTCTTCATGTTATAACAAGTAATTATACTGTTTTGTAAAGTCTTTTAAAACCAACTAAGGTACCAAATAATTTAATATTATCAGGACAGTTATTCCAAATATTTACACCTTTTATGGAAACGCAATGACTTTTTTACAGTAAATGTATTTATTTATATAGCACTTTTCCATCTGCATCAGATGCTCAAAGCGCTTCACAATAATGCCTCACATTCACCCCGATGTGAGGGTGCTGCCATACAAGGTACTCACGACACACCGGGAGCAACTAGGGGATAAAGGACCTTGCCCAAGGGCCCTTAGTGATTTTCTGGTCATGCTGGATTTGAACCGAGCATGCTCTGGTCTCAAGCCCAATGTGTAACCACTAGACCATCACCTCCCCAGTAGGTCGAGTCTTTAATTTATCAAATAATAATGTTCTTTTCAAATTATAACTGGACTCCCTCATTTTAAACAGATCCTGTACATGTTGAGGTAAAAGTTGATTTTTAACTTTATACATGATTTTATTGTGACATAATCAACCAATAATACTAATATGACGAAAATTGCCTCCGACTGAGGCATGTCTCCGCTGCACCACACCCCGGCAACACCCATGACAATCGGTACAAAGGCTCACCGAGGCTGGAGTGGAACCGGGCCCTAACCAAACTAAAAAGAACACCTCTAACACCCCCCCCCCCCCCCCCCCAGGTGCAGAGGTCTTCTGAGAATGCCCAGTGTGACCAACCTGCACCACCCCACAACCCACAAGACAAGCGGTCTAAGGGCAAGTGAGGTTGGGGTTAGGAATGTAGAGAAATAAAAACAACAAAACAAAACGACCCAACAACCCAAACAGAAAATACCTAAAAACACATACAAAATTGAAAAGTAAGTGAGCCCAGGCGGGCTTCTAACCGCCTATCACTCCACCAGATACGCCCCTACCTCCCCAAACAAGTATAACCCCTGATTAAAGAAAACAAAACATTTACTTGTGCTAGAATTTTTTTTTTTATGTGGGTTCTTTTGCCTGTCCCAGAACACTTGGAGTGACGTCACCGTTATTTCTCTTGACGCTTACGTGTCGGGGAAATACAGGAATCTCGACTCGTCCGAGCTGCATGGGCTCGTCAATAGGAGGAGCCGGAGGTCCCGTCGGAGGAGCCTCAGTGGGGCGAAGAAGAGGCGGCCCAGCTTTGTGTCGGGGAAAGCCCCGAGACAAAAAAAAACGCTCTGATGGGCGTCCTCTCTCGCGTCCACGCTCCTTCATCCGATCATCTAGACGAATCACCAACGATATTAGCTCGTCTAAATCGTTTGGCTCATCACGGACCGCCAGCTCGTCTTTTAATGACTCATTTAACCCGTCTACAAACACGCCCCATAATGCTGCGGCATTCCAACCTGATTGAGCAGAAAAAATCTGGAAGTCCACGGAATATTCCGCCGCACTCCGCCTCCCCTGCCTGAGATTCAGCAACCGTTGAGCAACGGTATTTGTTTTCACCGGATGGTCAAAAACCAGTCGGAACTCCCGGGAGAAATCCTTAAAGGACCCTAACAATGGCGAGTTGTTACTCCACAACGCTGTGACCCAAGCTACGGCGTCACCTCGGAGCAAATTTGTCACATACGAAACACGGCTTCCATCAGAAGAGAAGGAAGCCGGTCGCTGAGCAAAAACCAGAGAACATTGCATCAGAAACGAAGCACAAGCTTCGACGTCTCCCGCATAAGGCTCCGGATGACAAATGATCAGTTCAAACACCGAATCCCTGGGTGACGGAGTTATCTGCCCTGGTATCGATGATGCCGCAGCTGGCGCTGCAGGAAGCGGAACGGCTTGAGCTGCAAGCTCCGTAACACGGGCGTCTGTTTGTTTAATTTGATTTGCGAGATGCTGTAATTGCTCCCATATTTTCTCCAAGTGTTCTTGAATCTTTTCGGCAAAAGGAACCGCCTCTGCCGCTGGGTCCATTATGGAATGGCCGGGAACTACTGTTATGTGTCGACGCGGGTTGAGGAGCGGACCTGCGTCAGACAGGACCCAGCGCTAAAAATAACCAGAGAGCGGTTCCAAACAGAAACTATTTATTATTCACCTGTGCTTAAAAGTGTAAAAACATAAAAACAACGTCCCTCTGGTGGAGTGATTCGTGGCTTGCTCTCCAGCGCCCGCAAGGATTAAAGCCGGCGCTCCTGGACTTCCTACCACCGCCAAACACCCCCCAGGTGGACACGACAAACTGATTCTCTGTGAAGCAAAGAGAAGGTGAGGTAAGGCAACAGATACAACTATATCTTCCAATAAACACACGCTATCAGCAACACACTCAGGTCAGTGTCCTTTTTTTTACTTTATGCAAATGAGCAGCTTCTCACAACAAGTGGAGGATCACTTATCCTTCACGCCACAGCAATGAGAAGCAAACTGCACAATTCTCTTTACAATTCCAGTATACTGTGCAACAAAACACCAAGCCACTATCAACAACTACTCAAACACTCAATTACCTTTCGTGTGTGCTGACAGCATGTGTCCTCACCCCTCCCCGCTTCACGGGCTCGATGTGTCAAAACCCAGGCGCGGTCCTCAGCGTCTCACAAACGAACGTCACAAGGTCGAGTTCCCGGCAGTTCTGCTTGAATCACACATGACTTAAATGCAGAACGCCATCCAATTATCTGCTTCAGCTGCAAGTCGTCCAGGTTGCACGTGAGCACCACTCACAGGTGCTTTCCATGATGTTAATGAGGGTGAAGACTCTTCAGCCAGCACCTTCTTCACAGACAAATCAGCCCTCATGCCACCTGGAGAGCAAAGAAAAGAAAAGAACACCAAAACATCCAGCCACGCCCCCCCCCCCAACACACAACATGATGAATGAGAAAAAGACAAAAAAAATGGACACGGTAAGGTGAGTTATTTGTGATTTTATATATATATATATATATATACTGAGAAAATCCAATATTGTAAGCGTTTGGAATCTGAAAAAGCTATCACTGTCTTAAAACATGATTTACTTTTACAGAATTGGAATCCCATTTGCACAAAACAGGATGCTAACTTGGCATATTCAGAATTCGAAAACATATTTTTCAATATATACAACACAAATTGTCCAGTTAGACAGTACAAAAATAAGAATAAATATAAAGCTCATCCATGGATATCTAAATGTCTTCAAAAGGCTTGCAACAAAAACAAAAAATGCTATACAGAGAATTCATTAAAACTAAATCAAGAGAGGCAGAGATTAAATATAAAGACTATAAAAATAAATTAACAACTATCATGTGGAATTGTAAAAAATCATACTTATACTATTATAACAAATACATCCAAATCAAATAAATATCCAACATTTTTTATGTATAAGAACAAAGATGAATATGACATGAGCAAAGTAGTGGGTAGTTTCAATACATCCATCCATCCATTTTCTTCTGCTTTATCCGGAGTCGGGTCGCGGGGGCAGTAGCTCAAGCAAAGCCGCCCAGACCTCCCGATCCACACACACCTCCCCCAGCTCCTCCGGGAGAACCCCAAGGCGTTCCCAAGACAGCCGAGAGATGTAATACTTCCAGCGTGTCCTGGGTCTTCCCCGGGGCCTCCTCCCAATGGGACGTGCCCGGAACACCTCTCCAGCGAGGCGTCCAGGGGGCATCCGCAAAAGATGCCCGAGCCATCTCAACTGACTCCTTTCGACGTGGAGGAGCAGCGGCTCAACTCTGAGCTCCTCCCGAGTGACCGAGCTCCTCACCCTATCTCTAAGGGAGCGCCCAGCCACCCTGCGGAGGAAACTCATCTCGGCCGCTTGTACCCGCGATCTTGTTCTTTCGGTCATGAGCCAAATCTCATGACCACAGGTGAGGATCGGAATGTAGATCGATCAGTAAATCGAGAGCTTTGCCCCCCTACTCAGCTCTCTCTTCACCACGACGGTCCGATACAGCGACTGCATCACTGCAGATGCTGCACCGATCCGTCTATCGATCTCATGCTCCATCCGTCCCTCACTCGTGAACAAGACCCCGAGATACTTAAACTCCTCCACTTGAGGCAAGGACACTCCACCGACCTGAAGAGGGCAAAGCACCTTTTTCCGGTCGAGAACCATGGCCTCAGATTTGGAGGTGCTGATTTTCATCCCGGACACCTCACACTCGGCTGCAAACTGCCCCAGTGCATGCTGAAGGTCCTGATTTGATGAAGCCAACAGAACCACATCGTCCGCAAACAGCAGAGACGAGATTCTGTGGTTCCCAAACCAGACCCCCTCTACACCCTGGCTGTACCTAGAAATTCTGTCCATAAAAATAATGAACAGAACCGGTGACAAAGGGCAGCCCTGGCGGAGGCCAACGTGCACTGGAAACAGGTTTGACTTACTACTGGCAATGTGAACCAAGCTCCTGCTGTGGTCGTACAGGGACCGGATAGCCCTTAGCAAAGGACCCCGGACCCCGTACTCCCAGAGCATTCCCCACAGGGTGCCCCGAGGGACACGGTCGAACGCCTTCTCCAGATCCACAAAACACATGTGGACTGGTTGGGCGAACTCCTATGAACCCTCGAACACCCGATGGAGGGTGTAGAGTTGGTCCAGTGTGCTGCGACCAGGACGAAAACCACACTGCTCCTCCTGAATCCGAGGTTCGACCATCGGTCGAATTCTCTCCAGTACTCTGGAATATACCTTACCGGGGAGGCTGAGGAGTGTGATCCCCCTATAGTTGGAACACACCCTCCGGCCCCCCTTCTTAAACAGAGGGACCACCACCCCGGTCTGCCAATCCAGAGGCACTGTCCCCGATCGCCACGCGATGTTGCAGAGGCGTGTCAGCCAAGACAGTCCCACAACATCCAGAGACTTAAGGTACTCAGGATAGATTTCATCCACCCCAGGAGCCTTGCCACCAAGGAGCTTTCTAACCACCTCGGTGACTTCTGCCTGGGTAATGGATGAGTCCGCCTCTGGGTCCCCAGTCTCTGCCTCCTCTTCGGAAGACGTGACGATGGGATTGAGGAGATCCTCGAAGTACTCCTTCCACCGCCCAACAACATCCCCAGTCAGGGTCAACAGCTCCCCACCTGCACCATAAACAGTGCTGGTGGAGAGCTGCTTCCACCTCCTGAGGCGTCGGACGGTTTGCTAAAATCTCTTCGAGGCCGACCGATAGTCCTCCTCCATAGCCTCCCCGAACTCCTCCCAGACCCGAGTTTTTGCCTCTGTGACCGCACAGCCTGCGGCATGCTTGGCCTGCCGGTACCTGTCAGCTGCCTCTGGGGTCCCACCTACCAACAAAGATAAGTAGGACTCCTTCTTCAGCTTGACGGCATCCCTTACTTCCGGTGTCCACCACCGGGTTCGGGGATTGCCGCCGCGACAGGCACCAGAGACCTTGCAACCACAGCTACGAGCGGCCGCATCAACAATGGAGGTGGAGAACATGGTCCAGTCAGACTCCATGTCTCCAACCTCCCCCGGGATCTGGGAGAAGCTCTCCCGGAGGTGGGAGTTGAAGACCTCCCTGACAGAGGGTTCCACCAGTCGTTCCCAGCAGATCCTCACGATACGTTTGGGCCTGCCAGGTCTGACCGGCTTCCTCCCCTCCCAGCGGATCCAACTCACCACCAGGTGGTGATCGGTCGACAGCTCTGCCCCTCTCTTTACTCGAGTAATCAAAATGTAAATATTGATTTACATATTGGAATGATAAAGTTAAAGAGATGATTTGATATTAATAAATTATCACTAAATTTGTCTAAAACTAAAATGTTATTTGGGAATTACAATAAAGACATACAAATTCAGTTAAATATACAAGGAGTAATCACGGAGTGTGTCAAAGAAAATAAGTTCATAGGTGTTATTATTGATGAAAGAATTAATTGGAAAGCTCATATTCAACATATTCAAAAGAAAGCACCAAAAGTATTGCAGTACTAAATAAAGTAAGGCATGTTCTTGATTGCAGAGCACTTCATACTCTGTATTGTTGATTGGTTGCTGCCTACCTGGCTTACTGTACTGACGTTTGGGGCAATAATTATAAAACTACGTTGCAATCATTATTCATCCTTCAAAAAAAAGCATTAAGAACAATTTACTGGTGTGATCTCAATAACCTACATTAGGTTATTGAGATCACACCAGTTCATTGTTTATTAAATCTAAAATATTAAAACTTCACTATATGATTACGTTTAAGACAACTGCCCCTATCATTTTAAAATTGCTGGCGCTCAGGTGACCAAGAAAAGCTTTTGTGTTTCTTCTTGTGGCTCTAAAATATGGAATAATCTGTTGAAGGAACTCAAGTGATGTCCAAATGTCAAACAGTTTAAATGCCAATATAAGGAACTGATGTTTTTTGAATATGTGAAAACTGTCTAAATTCTCTGAAATGTTTGAATTACTATAAAGTATGGACAATTACGTTATTGATTTTGCATTATTATTATTATTATTATTATTATTATTATTATTATTATTTTATTTTTTTGGATTATGCGATGTGTGCTGTTATTCGTGTGGATATGATGAGGAAATTAAGTTTATTATTTTAAGATGTCTGTGTTTTGCTGTTCTGCTCACTTTGTTTTGTTTTGGTTTTGTTGTGATAAGTAAAAGTTGCTGAAGTAAAAGGGGTAGGTGTATATAAGCTTTGCTTCTATCTACACCCTTTCAATTGCATGGTTTGACTGGCTGAGAAATCAGTTTTGTTTTATTTTGTTTTGTTGCAAAGTTCTTTCCTTGAACCGAATAAACTTGAACTTCTGTCTTTGTGCACCCTGCCCACTGCTGTAGAGAAATGTCATTTACCTTGACAGCATACAGAGATTCAGCAGCGATGCAGACATCTTGAAAAGGAAAGCAGGGTTGACTTATGGTTTTGAGTTATAAATCACAATTAATCCGGATAGAATAACTACATTCATGTCAACTCTTAAAATGTACAAAGTGAAAATATAACACACATCTATTAATTTTAAGATAATGCACTAATTCTGAAGATTTGAACACACACAGATGCCCAAGGGGATTATGGGTAAATTGTGATTCGACAACCATGTTATATAACCGGGCGCCAGTAGATGGCAGTGTTCTATGCATTTTGACCCCGGTTATATCACACAGTTGTTGACCTGAAGAACTTAACAGACATTTCAGTTTTGCAAATGGCTTTTTTTTTACAAAAGAAAAAAAATGACATATTTACCAAGCCCATTTATTTGTAAAAACACACATGCTACATTAACTTGTGTTGGATTTTACATAGAATGAATTATTCAACCAATCAGTGTAAGCGGAGGCTGAGTTTACCCATATGCTCTCAAGCATATGGCTGTAAGATGTCAAGGGTAATGGCTTTTTTTTTTTTTTTGTGGCAGCCTGGGAGCCAGGTTCCTTCTGCTGGGGGAGAGTTGAGCTCAGCTCCTCTCAGCTGCCTCACTGCTGCAAAATACATAGCAGAAAAGAGCCAATAGGGTTTATAAATGTTTTTCACCATTACTAACTATGTAAAATAAAACTTAGCAGTCTAAAAGTTATCGGAACTAAATTTGTCGGAAGCTAATTGGTCTGCTAATGGTTTTTGAAGTTAGCTGAAAAGCTAATCTGCTAACAAAAAAGTTAGCTTCATAATTAGCGGATTAGTGGAACTGTAACCATGAGTGGGTTTTGTTATCAATGGATGCAAAGTGGCTTCAAGCACATCCATTTTATAATTTTAATAAGAATAATTGCCTTCAAAATTCATCACTAAATTCAAATCAGATTTATTTACTTAATTCCTTAAACTTTATTTCACTGCTTTCTTTCAACATCTCATGAGTGACAAATGTGTCCATAATAAAACTATTTAATTATTATTCATACGCTCAAAATGCCTTTAAACTGTTCATTTTTCTTGTATATTTATAAATAAAACTTAAATATTCCTGCTGTAGTTTTATTGTGTCCTGATGGAAACAGTGTTGGTCAATCGTATCATAGAAGTTACTTTTTTTCAGATTTGAGACTGAATAGTGATTTGAGACTGATAAATGATTATTAATTAATGATTGTTTAAATTAAAGTACCTATGCTTTAAATACGTGGTGCCCAGAGGTTAATTAAATATTCCAAATAAATACTGCTTTACTAATGTGGCGTGACTTAACCTGGGTCCCTACAAGGAGGACATTTCAATATTAAAGATTAATAAATCTTAATATTCAAATTCCTTGCATTTCTGGTCCACCCATTTGATACAAATAATGATCTTAAAATTGTTAATTATTTTGGTGACCCGCTAGTGAGGTCCAGTCCAATTTAGTTGAGTTTTGGATCTTAATAATGCTACTTGCTACAGCCTGTTGCTGCTGTGTGTGGCCTAAGTTTAAAGTTTAACAACTGCAAATAACTGCAAATTATTATTTTTCTATTTCCACAACATATATTTTGGTGCCACTGTGTGAGGTGCCATTAATCCCAAATAATCATTAAATTGATTATATTCTCTAGCGAGGTTTTCCAGGCACATATAACTGGGATGAGGCCCTGGGGAAGACCCAGGACATGCTGGAGGGATTATATTTCCCACAGGAATGCCATGGGAAGGGTACAATGCCTGAGAAGAGTTAGAAGGCTTGGCCAAGGATAGGGACATGTGGAATGAGCTGTTTGGTATGTTGCCACTGTGACCAGACCCAGATAAGCAAGTGAAAATGAATGAATGAGTGAAATGAATGAATGAATATTATGAAAAAGTTGTTGCTTCTCCACCTTAATGTGGGAAATGCTCCGCATCACATATTCAATCATATGTTGGAGGCAGCATTAAAAATAAGTTGTGGAGGTTTTGTGTTTGAAGTAGTTCACAAATTGTGCAGTGGTAATGTGCTGGGACCCACTATGTCTCAAAAGAGAACATTTTCTTTGTCTTAACAGTTCAGGTTGGTGCAGTAATTGAGAGCTAAACAGCTATAGTCCTCGAGACAGTGGCAGCCACACATATTTCTCCTCACAGAGCAGTAAAAATGTCCTCTGCGTCTTGATGTAATTGAACAAGGGACAGTGGGGTTGGATTCTGGCCTGACGAGGCCAGCCGTGGAAATGTTTTACTCAATACCCCATTATTAAACTGATGAGACAGGGGACTCGTGTGAGAAAAAGAATGATGGTAGTGTGAAAAACATGACCAAAACTCAGAAAAGGTGAGTGCGTCAAGGAATGACAGCTGTCAGCGCCTCTCAGCATGACCGAAAAGGTGGACTGAGAATGTATTGTTGTGAAAGTGAGAAAAATGGACTGGTGATTGATTTGGCTGTTAGTTACAACTGAGTAACACAAGTTGAGCCTTTGCTATGATAAGACTGTCGACTGGTGCATGAATGTAACCAAACAAAATACTGTGCAGGTTGTTTTCTTGTGTCCAAGAAATATTTGCCTTTAAATCTCATGATAAATAACTGATGATCCCATCAAGTTAACCAAAATGTCCTGTGCATCCTATTCAGAAGTGGGTAACCCCAACTTCGGTGAGTAAAAGTTCTACCATATGTTTATTCCATCCAAAACCAGCTGATTCTAGTTAGTTAGTTCACATCTCCAGGCAGGTAGAAGAGCTAATTAGTGAAATCACCTGTTTTTGGTGCACTGTATAAACCATACATGGTCCAACTTTTAATCAATGAAAATGAAGTTACCCACCTATGATCCTACTCATGGCAATTGAAGTGGTCTTTCATTTTGAGCCTGCTCATTGGTAGTTTTAAACACTGTAGTCAGGTATTAGAGTTGGATTTGCATTCTTTTTGACTTCAAGTGTGGTTTTGAGTGTGTGAGTGTGTGGTTTGTTTTGTTTGTGGTAACTTGTTTGCATTTGCAGTCGATTCTTGCGTTCTGTGCTCCAGTGATCCTGGTGTCCTGGTTGGTGAGTGATACATTGCATTGCATCTACATCTTCTTTCATTGACTTGGCGTTTCCAGTTTCAACTGTCTCAAATAATGCATTTCTGTAGAGATTCCACCTTGCGCGGTATTAGGGAAGTGTTGTCCTGTGATCGTGTTGTTCATGTATGAGAAAAGCTGGATTAAATCAATGTCAGCAGTTATGCTTTCAAAATTTGAAGCTTGAAGGTTCAGTGATGTTGAAATAGTCACAGCAAAAGCACTTTTCAGTGTGAAAGTTCAGTGGATATTTTCTTTGATCGGAGGCAGATGTACTTTGTTCCCATTAGAATGTAGAGAATTTGGTCTGAAATCTCAGTAGTAAAGATGTTAGTGTGACTAGTCCATAAATGTAAGAAAATATTCATTTTAAAAAGCCAAAAACATATATAGAGCCTGGTGCTCACTGAAAAAGTACTGAAATCACAATTTTAGATCATTCAAGTTGGGCATAGAAACATATTGTATATCTTTAACTAAGTCCATCCTATACATTTTATTACCAGAAAAGGTACCAAAGTCTCTTTTTCTGCACTGGGGTGCATCTAGAAAGAATTCACAGCACTTTTTCCACATTTTGTTATGTCATGGCCTTATTCCAAAATGGATGAAAATTAATTTGTCAAAGTTCTACACACAAAGTTTAAAGTTCTACACACAATGCCCCATAATGACAATATGGAAAAAAAAAGTATTGAGATTTTTGCAAATTTATTAAAAATTGCAAAAACTAATAAATCACATGTCCATAAGTATTCACAGACTTTGCCATGAAGCTCAAAATTGTGTTCAGGTGCATCCGGTTTCCACTGATCATTCTTGAAATGTTTCTAGAGCTTAATTAGAGCCCACCCGGGGTACTTTTAGTTGATTGGACATGATTTGGAAAGGCACACACGTCTACATATATGGTCCCACAGTTGACAGTGCATGACAGAGAACAAACCAAACATGAAGTCAAAGGAATTGTCTGTTGACCTCCAAGATAGGATTGTCTCAAGGCACAGTTCCTGGGAAGGGTACAGAAACATTTCTGCTGCTTTGAAGGTCCCATTGAGCACAGTGGCCTCCATCATCCGAAAATGGAGGAAGTTCGGATCCACCAGGACTCGTCATAGAGCTGGCCGCCCGTCTAGAGTGAGCAATCGGAGGAGAAGGGCCTCAGTTAGGGAGGTGACCAAGAACTGTATGGTCACTCTGTCAGAGTGCCAGCATTCCTCTGTAGAAAGAGGAGAACTTTCCAGAAGGACAACAAGTGATTCATATGGATTATATACAGCTGAGTAAACATGAAGGGAAGGAATTTTGTTTAGTCATAATTGATGCCTTCTCAAAATGGGTAGAATTGTTCCCTACAAAACATGCAGATTCACTTACAGTGGCTAAAGCATTATGCAAAGACATCATCCCACGATTTGGAATACCAGAAACGGTCTATTCAGATAACGGAGCGCATTTTGTTAATGCAATAGTGCAATACGTGGGAGAAGCACTACAGGTTAATCTAAAAAATCATTGTTCTTATCATCCACAAAGTGCCGGATTAGTGGAAAGGATGAATGGAACAGTAAAAAACAGACTTAGAAAGACAATGAAGGAAACAGGCAGACCATGGACGCATTGTGTAGATTTGGTAAAAATGTATATAAACATAACTAGTACCATGGGGTTGACACCGTATGAAACATTGTTTGGCAGAAAATATCGACTGCCATATTATGGACAAATTTGGAATGTACCTGAGGAAGCCAATTTGGCGGATTACATGAGAAAAATGTTAGAAGGACAACGAGGGAGAGTTCCAAACACTGATGATCCCATTTCTCCACAGAAGGACCCTAAAGTGGTACCTGGAGACTGGGTGTTGATAAGAAGCATCAAGAGAAAACACTGGCATTCACCTAAATGGGAAGGGCCCTATCAAGTACTACTCACAACACCCACAGCTTTGAAAATTGGGGAAAGAAGTACATGGATTCATTTAACTCACTGTAAGAAAGTCATTTCTGCAGACACAGACAAACAGTAAGAACAGTAGGACAAGACTAGTAATAGTGTGTGAGCTTGGTGTTAAGATCCAGGTTAGACACGAAAGCTAGCAGAAGACATTAAGAAGCCACTGTTCTGAACATAGGTGTGCTGTAGTGTGCGGAAATGGCGAAAGAAAAAAATAAAAAGAACGGGGGTTTCTGGACCCCACGGACAGTCCTTGTTATGCTACTTTTCTTTTTTGAATTGGGAGTATTATTAAAAGCCATGAGCACGGGACATGATAATAAGGATCACATCCGCAGATTGCAGAGACCAAAAAGAAGTAACAAAGACCCCAGTCCGATAATCAATGCCACAGTACATAGCTGTGATGGGAATAATGCATACCGATTTGGTGTACAGGCCTGCATTCCTAGAAATACTTCTGTGATCATCTCTGTACCATATAGTGCTCTTACCCATGGAATGCCGGATGGTGACAGAGGGACTAATTACGGAAATAGTTTCTCATGGTATATGACCAACGATCAACAAGATAGGAGATGGGAAACGTTGGTAGCCGATGAATGGAGTAGATGGACACCAAGATGGGCACAAACCGAGTGGGCTAAGTACCAGAGTCAAAGTCTCAAAATGTATCAAACAGATGATAAGCTGTCTATAGTGGTGAATACCACAGAAAAAGGAACCATATTCCCACCTGATATAGAGGGAGACTGTTGGTTGTTCCTCCTTTGGGTATACAAACAAGGAAAAGACCCGTATTTCCATTTCTTCCTCTGTGAGACAGATAGAGTACAGCAACCAATATTGACCGAATTAAGTACGTCAAAGGGGGTGTCCATACAAGCAAAGGGGGTGTCTGTACAAGGCACAAAAGACATGAAGGCAGATGACTGGTTCCTAGTAACTACAGGAATTAGTGGACAAAATAACAATTGGCTTTTAATGGCAGAACAAGCAGGACTAGCAGCAAAGAAGGACTGTGTTGTGTGTATGGGACCCAGACCTGTATTACAGGTAATACCGGCAGCATTACCCAAAGACTGTCTACTGACTGCTATGACACAGACATACATTGCGGTAAACAACAAATGTTTTAAGTGGGACAAGATCTATCCAGTGACCAAATTAACTAAGATCAAACCTTTATTCTCAAGCAAAGTTGGGCATGCTAACCATACATGTGTACACTTGACAGGGACAAGTAAGACTTTGGGTAGCTTAAACCACACCGCCTGGTGTAAGAATGTGGTCCATAGTACTCCCACATTCAAACCTGTCGGGAGGAGTGACGTATGGTGGTGATGTGGGGATAACAGAATCTTTGACAGACTGCCACGAAATGTGTCAGGTTATTGTGCATTAATATCATTATTGTTACCAGTTGAAGCCATACCCATGACCCCTGAAGACGTTACAACATATGCAGCCTCTCTTATTCCTGAAGATTGGCAGAAAGGCGTAGCCAGACATAGAGTGAAAAGAGATTGGAAAGGAGTGGGAAATCCAACATATATTGACGCAATAGGAGTCCCCAGGGGAGTGCCTGACGAGTATAAACTGGTTAATCAAATAGCAGCTGGATTCGAATCTTCCATCTGTTGGTGGTGCTCAATTAATAAAAACATGGACAGAATAAACTACATCCACTACAATGTACAGAAATTAGGAAATTGGACTGAGGAAGGATTTAAGGCTGTCCATTCACAGTTAGAAGCCACGTCCCTTATGGCCTTCCAGAATCGCATTGCTCTGGATATGTTGTTGGCAGAGAAAGGAGGTGTTTGTGCCATGTTCGGAGAACAATGCTGCACATTCATTCCCAACAACACAGCTGCAGACGGCAGTCTCACTCAAGCCATTGACGGGCTGAGGACGTTGAACAGGAAGATGAAAGAGCACAGTGGAGTAAACACCGAAGGCTGGGATTGGTGGCTGGAAGGGATGGGAAAATGGAGGTCTTTGATTTCTTCACTATTAGTGTCTATAGCAGTATTTGCTGCAATTCTAACATTGTGTGGATGTTGTTGTATTCCATGTCTCCGAGCCCTTGTAAATAGAATGATAACCACAGCAATAAGTCCAGGACCAGGAGGGGGTCCAGCATCATATCCACTTCTGGGGACAGATGACGACAAGGAGGACGATGGCTCTCCTGACCTGTACCCAGACCAATGGAAGTATGATGACCCAGACACCGATGATGGTGACAATGATGACATCACCTCTGGGGTGTAAGCCTAGAGAAAACATACCATGATGAACCTCTTAGTGAAAATCTCAAAAAGAAGTGCTAAGCTGAGTGATGCCTACTGTATGTTTTAACAGGCGATAAACAGGAGGGGAATGTTAAAGATTTTGTATATATGTTATCACTGTTAAACGTTTGTACATTTGCCTTCTTTCTCATGAGAACGGTGTTGTGCTGTTTTGCACTTCACCCTGAGAACGTACGTGTTATTCAACCTTGTTTAGCTTTGTCTTCTTTCTCATGAGAACGGAGATGTGCTGTTTTGCACCTGTCTTAATGCAATCCTGAGAATTCAATTTTGTTTTGACGTTTGTGATGTGGTGTTTAGTGTGAAGGAGTGTGGAAGACAGGACACTTCAGGCAGATGCAGAACAGCTGATACCTGCAACAGACGAACGAGATGTGCTGACCTGAAGTGTTCTTCCTTACAGCTGCACTTATTGACGTATGCGTTTATGTTATGGGAAGAAACTTGTCTTGCGTCATTACCCCCACCCTTAGGACAAGTTTCTTGTTTATGTGATGAGGGCGTCTCTTAATAAAAAGAGCGGAAAAGCAGGCCAGACTTTAGTGTAGCCTTGGTGTACAGCCTGGCCGCACTCCGCGCGTAATATTTGACTTTCTGTCTCACTGGTGTTTCTTGACTCTGTTTGTCTTGTTAAAGGTTTTAAGAATGTTTGGAGGAGAAAATACCCAACACCATCTCTGCAGCAATCCACCAATTGGGCCAGTATGATAGAGTGACCAAATGGGAAGCCACTCCTTAGTACAACCCCAATTCCAATGAAGTTGGGACATTGTAGAAAATGTAAATAAAAACAGAATACAATTATTTGCAAATCGTCTTCAACCTATAATTAATTGAATACACCACAAAGACAAGATAATTAATGTTCAAACTGATAAACTTTATTGTTTTTGCGCAAATATTTGCTCATTTTGAAATGGATGCCTGCAACACGTTTCAAAAAAGCTGGGACAGTGGTATGTTTACCACTGTGTTACATCACCTTTCCTTCTAACAACACTCAATAAGCGTTTGGGAACTGAGGACACTAATTGTTGAAGCTTTGCAGGTGGAATTCTTTCCCATTCTTGCTTGATGTACGACTTCAGTTGTTCAACAGTCCGGGGTCTCCATTGACGTATTTTGTGCTTCATAATGTGCCACACATTTTCAATGGGTGACCGGTCTGGACTGCAGGCAGGCCAGTCTAGTACCTGCACTCTTTTACTACGAAGCCACACTGTTATAACACATGCAAAATGTGGCTTGGCATTGTTTTGCTGAAATAAGCAGGGACGTCCCTGAAAAAGATGTCCCTGAGAAAGTACCTTTCAGCATTGATGGTGCCATCACAGATGTGTAAGTTGCCCATGCCATGGGTGCTAACACACCCCCATACCATCAGAGATGCTGGCTTTTGAACTTTGTGCTGGTAACAATCTGGATGTTGTTTTTCCTCTTTGTCCAGAGGACACGGCTTCCATGATTTCCAAAAACAATCTGACATATGGACTCATCAGACCACAGCACACTTTTTCCACTTTGTGTCTGTCCACTTCACGTGAGCTCGGGCCCAGAGAAGGTGGCGGCGTTTCTGGATGTTGTTGATGTATGGCTTTTGCATTGCATGGTAGAGTTTTAACGTGCACTTGTAGATGTAGTGACAAACTGTGTTAACTGACAATGGTTTTCTGAAGTGTTCCTTTACACAATGATGTCGGTTTTTAATGCAGTGCCGCCTGAGGGATCGAATGTCACAGACATTCAATGTTGGTTTTCGGCCTTGCCGCTTACATGTAGAAAGTTCACCAGATTCTCTGATTTTTCTGATTATATTATGGACTGTAGATGATGGAATCCCTAAATTCCTTGTAATTGACCTTTGAGAAATATTGTTCTTAAACTGTTGGACTATTTTTTCATGCAGTTGTTCACAAAGTCCCATCTTTGCTTGTGAACGGATGAGACTTTTGGGGATGCTCCTTTTATACCCAATCATGAGTGTCCTCAGTTCCCAAACACTTATTGAGTGTTGTTAGAAGGAAACGTGATGTAACACAGTGGATAAACATACCACTGTCCCATACCACTGTTTTTGTGCAAATATTTGCACAAAAACAATAAAGTTTATCAGTTTGAACATTAAATATTTTGTCTTTGTGGTGTATTCAATTCAATATAGGTTAAAGAGGATTTGCAAATCATTGTATTCTGTTTTTCTTTACATTTTACACAACGTCCCAATTTCATTGGAATTGGGGTTGTAAAAGGCACATGGCAGCCTGCCAAGAGTTTGCCAAAGGACTCTCAGACCATAAGAAACAAAATTCTCTGGTCTGATGAGACGAGAGCAGCAGGAACTAGGAAACTAGTCAGGATTGAGAGAAGGATGAATGTAGCAATGTACAGAGTCATCCTGGATGAAAACCTGTTCCAGAGTGCTCTTGACCTCAGACTGGGGCGACGGTTCATCTTTCAGCATGACAATGACACTAAGCACACAGTCAAGATATCAAAAGAGTGGCTTCAGGACAACTCTGTGAATGTCCTTGAGTGGCCCAGCCAGAGCCCAGACCTGAATCCGATTGAACATCTTTGGAGGGATCTGAAAATGGCTGTGCACCGATGCTCTCCATCCAAAGAGGAATGGGCAAAACTGCTCCAAGATAGGTGCACCAAGCTTGTGGCATCATGTTCAAGAAGACTTGACGCTGTAATTGCTGCCAAATGTGCATCAACAAAGCATTGAGCAAAGGGTGTGAATACTTATATTCATAGGTTTTCTTAGTTTATATTTTTAATAAATTTGTCAAAAGAATTTTGTGTTGTCATTATGGGGAGTTGTGAGTAGAATTTTGACAGGAAAATAAAATGAAACTCCATTTTGGACTAAGTTTGTAATATAACCAAATGTAGAAAAAGTGAAGTGCTGTGAATACGTTCTGGATACACTGTCAATGTCCGGGTCTCAGAGCATGCACTTGTGCACCTCATCCTTCCACACTGCGGAACTTCCACTGGGACTTGATTGCCAACTACTCAGGCACACACCACTGGTCCAAATCACTTCCTGAAAGCAAAAAACTTTATCACAGCCAGCTCGTACATGGGCATCCCCTTTGCTGGAGTACTGAGCATTGAGGCAACTGCAAGCTCGAGCATGCTTAAAGAATGGCCGTGGCCAAGTAGCTATACTAGATTCCCCTGGTAACTTGCTGCCAAAAACATCCTGTTGTCATCTCCTGATGTCAGTGTGTGAGTGCGGGTGTAAATGTCTGCTTCAGGTGGAAAAGTGCTATACAAATGTAGTTTGGTAACCATGTAGTTGGACTGGAAGAACCATGGCACTGAACATTTGGTCTATTGGGAGGTGATGGTCTAGTGGTTAAGCATTGGGTTTGAGACCAGAGGCTCATGGGTTCAAACCCCAGCCTGACGTGAAAATCATTAAGGGCCCTTGGGCAAGGTCCTTAATCCCCAAGTTGCTCCAGCTCTGTCGTGGGCGGCTTACATAGCAGCACCCTGACATCGGTCTGTGAGTGTGTTTGTTTGAATAGACGAATGTGAGGCATCATTGTAAAGCACTTTGAGCTTCTGATTCAGATGGAAAAGCACTATACGAGGTCTGTTAGAAAAGTATCCGACCTTTTTATTTTTTTCTAAAACCTGATGGATTTGAATCACGTGTGCTTGCATGAGCCAACCTTGAACCTTCGTGCGCATGCGTGATTTTTTTCATGCCTGTCGGTTGCGTCATTTGCTTGTAAGCAGCCTTTATGTGAGGACATGTGCAGTGCGCTCGGCGGATTTTCATTTCAAGGAAAATGGCGGAACGACTGGAGCAGCATGACTGCATCAAATTTTGCGACAAACTGGGCAATAGCCAGGTGGAAACCATTCGGATTATTCAGATGGCTTTCGGTGACGATCCTCTGGGCATCACACAGATAATCGAGCGCTACAACTGGTTTAAAGACGTCCGCACAACGGTGGAGAGCGCGCCGCGCTCCGATCGGCATCAACATGCTGAAACGACTGGATCATTTCCAAAGTGAACGCTGTGATGATGTGGGACCGTCGTGTGATTATCCGAGAAACTGCGGAAGAGGTGGACATCAGCACTTTTTCGGCACATTCCACTGTGAAAGAAGATTTTGCCATGGTGCACAGCAACGCCGTGATGAAGCCTCACAGGACATGTTCTGGCATGTCCAGGCACATCCACAATTTCTCGGATAATCACTCAATGGAAAAACCACCGACAGCTGTATGAATGCCATCTCAAAGCCGTCCTGTGAGACCAAAATGGAGGTGTTCCTTTGTCTCGCTCCATCAGCAAATCGGTCGTGACGCGCAAAGCCTCTTCTCGGCTTTCCATGACAAAATCTCTTGTTAAAAGTGAAATCTGCCGGAAAATGGCTGATGTCCAGCTCTTGTGATAACCAGAGAAATGGCACACGACGGTCCCGGCTGCACAGAGCCATCCGTTTAGAAATGATCCGGTGGTTTGTGGCTCTCGATGGCGGAACGGAGCACGGCGCGCCGAGTGTCCTTAAAGCTGTCCTTAAAGCTGTAGTAACAGTCCTTATTCTCTGTGAAGCCCGTAAAATTTTCACCGAAAGCCAGATAAATTTTTCTAATGGTTTCCAGCTGCCAGTCTCTAACAGTTTCTGAAAAAATTCTGATGGAAAAAAAGCCCAAATCATTCCGCCATTTCCTGACAATGAAAATCTGCAGAGGGACTGGACCACTGCTCACTCAAAGCCTGCTCACAGGCGAATGACGCAACCGACAGGCGTGGAAAAACTCACACATGCGCACGAGGGTTCAAGCTTGTCTGACGCAATCACACGTGATTCAAATCCATATGGTTTTTGAAAAAAATAATAAGGTTGGATACTTTTCTAATAGACCTCATATCTCTTTTCAACTCTTCATCTCACAATAACCTTAGATAAAACTTCTGAAAACATTCATGCATTGGAAATGTGCAGAAAAAAAGAGTCTCCTGCAAGTTAGACTGACAACTAATAAGTTAATCTGTGCCTTCTCACTCTTAATCTACCAAATCGATCAATAACTCTCTCATGTTCTATGTTCTCAAGCACTTCCTTCTCATGGCAAACATGATCATTCTTTTATTACAGAACACAGAAAAATAAAAATGTGTGACTTAAAAGTCAGAATTCATACCAAAACACCAAGTAAGACACCTCCACAGTCTGATACACATTCAATTTCCACTTAGCTTCACTTTCCATCCTTTGCTATTCTCAATGTCCATATCTATACTATCACATAAGGTCTATAGAGTGCACAAACCTCACCTGAAGCTTTTTTTGCTTTTGAACAAAATGCTCTGATATCCATCACTGCACTGCAGGCTTGGTTTGCCACTTACTGCCAACAAATAAAAATACAAAATGAGTTTTATGATTTATGCCTTTTTTAGCAGGAATTTAAATTATTCATTTATTATCATGCTGTGCATTAAACTTTGTGGTAAAGTTTACTGTCTACTGGCGTGAAGTTAGACAGTAGACAGTAGTTCATTATTCAGACAGTAATTCGCGATGAAGCAGTTCTGGTTGTATTATGGGCAAAAAATGTTTTTAAAATGGAAATAAACGTGCCCTGTTGAATTCTACCTTTAAAAAATCCAAAGTAAAACAATGATTTGGTTTTGATGCTTAAACCAAAAATACAACGACAGAATATGGAAAGTGTAAACAGACATATACTCATTTATTAGGCTTGTGCTTTGAATTAAACCTGTCAACTCCTTACACCTCACGCTAGTCACAACTTTAGTTTAAAAAGTGCTGCAAAAACAATTATGGAAAGAACTGACAGTTACACATCAAAAAACAACAACTAGAAATAAAAGAATGACAAAAACAATTTAAAATTTTAAAAAATAGTCAAGATGACAAGTGACTACTGTACAAATAATATTTAAAAAATTCAGATTTTCTGCTCTGAATAACTGTCCACATTTAAGCAGTAATAGCTTTTACATGGGCAAATGCATTTTGGCACCACCTGCCCAGATATGTCAAGTGCCCTTGCCCCATGCCCACCAACATCCATTTCACCCCATCTCACCCCTCAATTTCACTGTATTTAATGATGCACTTGCCCATGTAAAAGCTATTACTGCTTAAGTGTGGACAGTTATTCAGTATATGGACAGTTATTCAATTTCCAGACAGTAGTTCATTTTATCATTATATGAAAAAATTATTTGAGCAGCACAGTGTGCTTAAATTCAGGAGTTTGTTCTAAATCACTGAAAATAAAGTTTCTGTACATTCTGTATATATTTAATCATTTATAAGTCAGTTTCTTGTGATTGCTAATTCTTCACTTTTTATTCAAAGCAAATGATTGCAAATCTTTATCTGAAAAGCTGTAGACCCAAATGGGATGGGGGAAAGATTTCTAAATAAAAGAAAATTTTACTTCTATGTCTGTTGTCAAATTTTATCCGGCATAATATTGTAGAAAAATGTTTATGCTAAATTGAGACTTTCCTGTTTAAAATACACATACAGAACATCTGTAATCATAAATTGTATCACATCTAATCTACTTTGAATGAACAGACGTCTGAACAAAAAACAGGCTGTTCAGTTTACATGCATATGTATATCTGGAAAACACAAAAATGTCAATGTTCTGTTTTTGTTTGTTTTTTTGTTATTTTTTGTTTTGTTTTTTTTAGGTGCTCATGTGAACACAGTCAGCCGATGCCACTCGTGATCGAGTCTCCTTCTCATATCAGGGTCAGCTTTGCAGGTAAGTTGTCAATGTTATCTCAGTAACACCCTAACTTTCAAACAGCATTGTTTAATGGATATAAGCCATGTTTTTATTAATGCTGTTTTAACTTCTGTTTTAGGACTTTGGTGGCAACCCTTCATTAGAATGAAAATGCAGGGAAACAACAAAAGCAGACAAAGCAAGAGAGACCACGGTTCAGAATATACTTTCCTTAGTGGAAAAGAGGAGGAGTCACAGTGAGAAAGTTAGCCACATATCCAACATGTGGTATATGGAAAACAAAACAAACAAACAAAAAAAAACAGATTGTTTGTATATTTTTATATAGCATGATAAAATGAATAAAAATACAATTTCACATAAGTTTCACATTGTTTCATTCAAATGAGAAGTGTTTTACAATTTGTTAAAAAAACATTTTATTCAGTCTATATGAGCGACATAGCAAAAGAGGTTCTTCAGATCTGCAAAACACCAAACCGACCAGAAATCCCCACCAATGATCCTCCTCCACTGAGCAGCCAACGTGAACGGACAAAGCTGAGGCTGATGCTGCCAAGCGGACCAGGTACCACCGATGAGCCCGACCCCTCACTCCAGAGGAGGAAACTGGAAGCCATTGTAGTCGGATGATGGTGATGGAAAAGTACTCCTTATTTTGAACATTTTATTTACAACACAAGCTGGTAGTGGCACCCTTCTGTGCCTTCCCAAGTATCCCCAGCACAACTGCACAAATTGCCGATATGCCATATACTTTCTGCAACAAAAAAATAGCATGGATTTATGTTCAAAACAACAGTTCATTCTTTTTGTATTTGAATATTTTTACTTTTTTCTATAAACCATGTAAATGAAACTTCTTAATTATTTCATGTGCTGACTCCTACTGTGGAACATCATGTAGGCATAGTGTGCCACTGTGAGGGCATCTGCATCCAAACACACAATCGAGAAACTAGCCAGCTGTGTGACACATTGAGGATTTTCGCCACCATGTTGCATCTCCATCAGGACTGCAGAAATTTCTCTGCAACAGCGAGACTCGATCACGAGTGGCATCGGCTGACTGTGATCACACGAGCACCTGAAAAAAAAAAAACAGAACATTGACATTTTTGTGTTTTCCAGATATACATATGCATGTAAACTGTTCAGACGTCTGTTCATTCAAAGTAGATTAGATGTGATACAATTTATGATTACAGATGTTCTGTATGTGTATTTTAAACAGGAAAGTCTCAATTTAGCATAAACATTTTTCTACAATATTATGCCTGATAAAATTTGACAACAGACATAGAAGTAAAATTTTCTTTTATTTAGAAATCTTTCCCCCATCACATGTGACTCTACAGCTTTTCAGATAAAGATTTGCAATCATTTGCTTTGAATAAAAAGTGAAGAATTAGCAATCACAAGAAAATGACTTAGAAATGATTAAATATATACAGAATGTACAGAAACTTTATTTTCAATGATTTTAGAACAAACTCCTGCATTTAAGCACGCTGTGCTGCTCAAATAATTTTTTCATACACAAACACACCGTGCCAGGAATAAATGATCATTTATAAGAAAAGGTGGTGAGTGAACAAATCATTGTGTGTTTTGTAAGCAGCTTATATCCTCCACAGCGCTGTTGTTGTCAGCTGACAGCTGCGCTTCACATCCTCTTTCTGTCGTGTTCGGCTGGAACATACACGGTTTGGAGCCACTCATTATTTACACCGTTAACATCTTCATCAGAATCTTCCTCATCTTCTTTAAAAACAATCAATATGTCACTTAAATCTTCGCTATAATCGCTCACTATGCCTTCGCTGTCCGTGTCTGCCGTATTGGTAAACAGAGCCGTGCTGTGACACATTTACTCGAATGATGTCACATCCGTCTCAGCGAAAAAGTAGGTCAACTCAGAGGCGGTAAATTCAAATTCTCAGATGGGTAACGAAACGTCTAAATCCTTGTTCAGTGTAATTTTATGGTAAAAAACAAAGACAACATGTGGAAAAAGCTTTTTTTTAATTCTTCAAGAATATGTAAAAACGTCATGGCAGGGACACTTTAAGCTGCAGCATTTAAACCCGGTGTCACAACTGAACAGTCTCCCTTAAAAACCAGTCCCCCCAGCCTTCACTGTGCATGCGTCATTTTGGAGCGTCACCAGCAATTATCACCTTGTTACTGCTTAAACTGCCGTGTTTCTGCTTAAAACTGTCTGTAGGATGATTTAAGACGTTTTACTTTGTCATCTGATGGTTGTAGCAGGTCAGACTCAGAGATTCAGACTTTGTCTTTTATTATGAAATAATGCTCAATTTATGTGGAAATGACTGTTGTATTGTATAAAAGCTTCAGAGATCTGTCACTGAGACAGATGATGACTGGAGTACAATTTTAAGCAGAAATGTGGTGATAATCGGTGAATTGCTGCTGACGCTCCAAAATGATGCATGCTTAGTGAAGGCAGGGAGGACCGATTTTAGGGGGGGGCCATTCGGTCGGCAACACCCATCTCACTCTCCACTTATCGCCAGTTCATTGTTGTTACCACCGTGGTAACTACTTGGCCAACCTGAACTTTTGTAGCCTATTTGCATTTTTGTTGCTTTTTATGCCCCTGTGTTTTTTGGGGGGGTTTTTTTGCCAGTAGCTCAGCCACTGCTCACCAGCCCTGCCTGCCCTGCTCAGCCTAATGGAACCCCTTTATTTATTGAAAAAAAAAAAAAATCTTGTTAAACTTTTATCTGTTTGGAGTCTGTTGTGTGGGTTCTATTTCTGTTTGAAGCCTGTGCACATGTGGTAATAATTAGTGGTCGCTGATATATTTTATTGATTATTATCCTTCTGGCTCGGCAAGTCAGCAGGTGCAGTTCTGGAAAATATCTTATTCAGCATTTCTCGCCATTTTTCAGCATGTGACATACATTTTAGGAACGACAGTGCCAGTTGGGACGTCTTTGATGGAGTTGACCTGGACAATGTTCTCCAGCTGGTGATTGCGTGCCATGCATGTATGATGGTGCTAGTTGGGACCTCTTTGATGGCATGGGCCTGGACATTATTCTCTGGCTGGCAATTGTGCATGATCTGTGTGTGATGGTGCCAGTTGGGACCTGTTTGAAAGCGTGGACCTGAACATTATTCTGCAGCTGGCAATTGTGCATGATCCATAAGTGACAGCTTCTTTGATGGTGTGGACTTTATATACAGTATGAAGAAGTATGAAGAAGATATATGAAGAAGTGGCCTAAGACAACAAAAGAGCACTGTATGAAGGAAATTAAAGAAGGGTGGAAATAAGACACTTTTACTTGTTTATTTTTTCTTGTTACAAGGAAAAGTGTTTTCAATACATTTTCAATATATGTTCCAAAAAAAAAAAACATTATCTGTGTTATGTACATGTGTTATGTACATGTGTTATGTACATGTCACATTTTCCACCATTAGCGTTAGAAATAAACATAATTATTCCAGTGGAGGAACAGCCACTAAATACTTAACTGTTATTTGCATAATAGTGACTGTATGACTCACTTCTTGAATCCATGTTTTTTTCTTTTTGAAAAGTATTTGTGCAGTCAGTTATACAGGTTGTATTAGCAATGTGCTCTTTAAGAGCTTTTGGCAATGTTGCTTTGATTGTTTCATGAGGCAACCACACAATGAGATCCTTCATGTCTTCACACATAATGTCTACCCACAGTCCCACAGTGCTGCTGACCTGAGCTTATGATATTTTAATCGGTGTGCCAAATCAGAAAATGACAATGTTCTGTCATAGTTTGATCAAAGTATTTAGAATTTGGGCCACAACTGGCACTGATGGCGAAGTGTTTGAAATTCTGTGAGTGGAATCCTTGCATACAGACGGGAGTCTGCATCACTCTCTAAGATGCAGTCAGCTACAGGGTGTGGTGGTCCTGGTGGCGGTGGTGGACCCTTTTGAACAGGTGTGATCTCCATCTCTGGGTCCAACATGATAACTTTATTACTGCAAACAAGCTTCTCACCCTGATCCATCTCATCTTGTTCATCTGAAAGCAGCAATAAAGGACATTATGATCAAGAATTGATGCATTCTGTGCTCCAATAACCAAGGGAAAACCAGGTACATAATAACAGCTACAACATAAAATTCAGATTCAGCTGTCCTCCACCCACCTGCCCACAAGTCATGCCCTCATGCTGGAGGAACAGCAGGTGAGGCGGGTGTTGAGTTAGCTGCGTTTTTTTGCAAACATTTTTAACTAGTCCCTGAGCCAGGCTGCTGCTCCCCCACCCCCAGCCTGAAGTCCTCTGTTATTGTCCCCCTCCCTAAGAAGACCAAGATGACTATCGCCCAGTGGCACTAACTCCCAGCATTACTTGGAAAAGCTAGTCACCTCCTGACTCCCCCCCTGGGTTTGACCCTCGCCAGTTTACTTATTGTTTCAATAGGTCCACAGAGGATGCCATCATCACAGCTCTACATGCGGCTCTGTCCCACCTGGAGCAGCAGGGGAGTTATGTTAGGCTGCGCTTTATGGACTTTAGCTCAGCATTTAACACCATCTTTCCAAGCAGAATGGTGACTCACTTTATAGTCATCCTTTCTTGACTTCAATGAAAATAAATACTTGTTTTATAAAAAGTAAAATAAAGACCTCTTTCTTGACCTCATATTTAACTGTTGACAGCACTGTAACAGTAAAACTTGCAATTTCTAACCTACATTGTTTATAAATGTAACTACTAAATTCTTTGTAACATTTAAATTCTCTCTAAACATTTTACTTGTCGGAATTATTATTATTATAAGTAGTATTAGTAGTTGTAGTAAAAAAGGCTTCAAAACTGGACCTTTAATCTAGGGGTGTTGTGGGGGGGGGGACATCCCTGCCCCACACCCCCATTCCATCTGGATTAGCCCCTGCATTGGCGTTTGAACACAAAGAATGGAATAAGGTAAGAAAGTTTTATTGAGTTTTCACATCATGTGGTCCCCAGAAAGAGAGTTTAGGTGCATTTGAGTGGAAAATAGTGTTAGTTGTGGACGCATCACGGAGGATCAGTTGTTTTTAGCAGCAGATACAGAGCAGCTCAGCTCAGAATTATAAATAAAGGAGGAAAAAAAGCATAAAAATGTCTTTGTAAAACTCAGTGCAGGTGTGCTGTTGTCACCGCGCTTTAAAAGGTGAGAATGAGTCGTAGCTGCTGCAGAAAACCGTGGATGAAAAGCTCACAGCTCACTTAAAGTGTGCAGTTCAGTCGAACCCCGACCCCCTGCCCATGGTCCAAGTTTAATGCTGCTATTGACCCACAATGCAAAAATAATAGTAACGCACAGTGACTTGGAGAAGTAACTTTAATCTGATTCCTGATTTGTAAACATTAACACGTTAGATTACTTGTTACTAAAAAAAGTGGTTAGATTAGAGTAGCGCGCTACTAAGTAACGTGTTACTAAGTAACACGTTACTGGCATCACTGATGGTGACTAAGTTGTTGGACCTGGGGGTGTCCCACTCCATCTACAGGTGGAGCTTGGACTTCCTCACAGAAGTCCAAGCTCCACCCTCCACTCTCGGAGGGTGAGAGTTGTCCCTCAGCACCGGCTCTCCTCGGGGCTGTATGCTGAGCCCTTTCCTCTACACCTCTATACCTACAACTGCACCCCTCTCACCCCAGCAATGATATCATCACATTTGCTGATGACACCACCATGGTGGGACTCATTTCTGGAGGGGATGAGACTGCCTAGGATGTGCAGCAGCTGTTTGTGTGGTGCAGAGTGAACAACCTGATCCTGAACACCTCAAAGACAAAGGAGATGGTGGTGGACAACAGGAGGAGGAAAATGAACATTCAGCTACTGGTCATTGGTGGGGACTGTGTGGAGAGGGACTCTGACTTCCGGTTTCTGTGCATGCCCCTGAGGGATGACCTGACTTGGAGCACCAACACCATGGCTACCATCAAGAAGGCACAGCAGAGACTCTACTTCCTGAGGGTTCTCAGGAACAACCATTTTCCACAGAGACTGCTGTTGGCCTTCTATCGCTGCTCCGTAGAGAGCATTCTGACTTACTGTCTGTGTATGTGGTTTTCCAGCTGCACAGTCGCAGACAGGAAAGCTCTCCAGAGGGTTGCTACCACAGCCCAGAAGATCACTAGCTGTCCACTTCCTTCACTAGAGAAACTGTACACTTGTCGCTGTCTCAAGAAGGCAAAGGCATAGTCAGGGACTGCTCCCACCCTGGACGTCATCTGTTTGAACTGCTGCCATCAGGCAGACAGTACAGGTCATTGAAAACAAAAACAAACAGACTGAAAAATAGCTTTGTTGCAAGAGCCATTTGTGCACTAAAACTGCCGGAGAATTTTTTTTTTTTTTTATGCAATTGCCGCAGCACTGTGTGAGGATGAATTTATGGATGTTTTTAGTCATAGTTTTATTGTAGTAATTTTAGTGTCATTTTAGGGTTTATTTATTATGTGTATATACATTCTGAGGGGAGATTGCACTTTTAGTTTTGTTGTGCTCACATGCACAATTACAATAAAGACATTCTATTCTATTCTATTCTAGATTAAGATTAAAATACTGCATTGTCAAACACGTTATGTCTGTACTGAAATTATGCCATTTTTAGGTTCATACTGACCAGCAGTCCAAATGCACATTACCACATGACCACAAAGTGGGGGGTCCTCTGTGGGCTTTTTGTCAACAAGGTGAAAAGAGCACACATATAATGTTTTAGGTGTTTTTATTTAAGTCGAGTTTTTTCAGCCACATCTTTCTGGACTTGTCCTCCTTCAGTCGGCAGTGGAAACTCTCTCAGTCCAGCTGCATGTTCAAAACATCACTGTTGTAGCCCCAGATTTAACTTCATCTGGTTGTTAGTAAAACCGCAAACAGCGCAACATGTTCCAAAGTTGCATAAGAACATTTTTTTTAACGCAACAGGAGGTGATCATTGTTTAGAAAAGAAAACAATAAACTTTCAAAATACTGGTCTGGGAGATGGAAAACAATGGGTCACTGCTACGCCCGGTGTCTCACAGGAAGTCGCACCCATAATCGCTTCTACAGCAGCACCCTCAGGAATAAGGTGGATAGCAGGCTGCATTTATGACTAATGTGCACACGCACTAAGTCTTCTCACAGTGGAGAGCAGCTACTGCTTTTACCATGACTGCATCAAAATTAACAGTTATCACTTAAAAATGAGTCATCATAACACAACATCACACTTATGTAAACTTTACAATTAATCTGCGGCTCTGTTCTTAATGTTAGCATCTATATTCCATTCAACAGCACAATGGGATATTTTCTCTAAGCTATGAAAATGCTGTCAGAAGCACTCAGAAATACGAGTACTCGTGAGTACTGTGTTATCGGCAGTCTCTGTAGCTGTTTGCTGTGAATGCCATATACTATGAGACCGGTCATGGAAGTGCACAAAGTGATCCTGGTGCATCATTGGATAGTCCCTAACAAAAAGGGCTGGACTGGGACAAAAATTTTGGCCTGGACTTTTTGGTCCAGACTGGCCCACCACTACAATCCACACGCAGATACTGTGCTAACTTGTCCCCGTTGAAGTACATTGGAGGGCGGTATGCATTTTCAGAGGCCCGACGTCCATGCCCAGTCACCCAAAATGACAGATATTCGCTTGAGTTAGACAAGGGCGAATATCTGTCATTTTGGGCGACTGGGCATGGATGGAGGGACTCAGAAAATGCATACCGCACAACAGCAGCATGTTATTTGCATTATTATCACTTACTGAGATACACAACTCGTGGAATCACATTAACAATATTTAATGTAATTTCAAAACGCGCAACACCCAGCAAATGCGTACATAAAAAGTTGGCTCACTTTAACTTTTGTCATGTTGGCTGGCGCGTGCTGCTCTCCAAATTCACCAGTGCATCCTTTATCAAGCTGGCTGCTTTGGCTGCTGTTCATTGTCGTACTCTCCATGATAAAATCATCCGGAATATCCATATTGGGACCAACACACACTTCTCGCCTTTTCATCTTTTCCTCTGCAGACAGTTCTTGGGCTACGTGCTATGACATCATTTGTTTACACCCAGCGGGCGGGTATGCCGATACTCGTTCGCTACTGTGGGCGGGTATAGCCAGGTAGTGTCGACGTAAATCTATGCTACTGGCCTAGCAACGCCTCGGTAAAGTGATAATAATGCCCAATATCCCTTTATATTCTGGAGCCTTGAATGAAATAAATGTTGACTACACAGTATGTTGCTCACTTGGTCTTAAGAAGGATGCTGGAGAAAGGGTTTAAGATTCAAGAGTCTTTCCTTATCACTCACTCACTCATAGGCAGTGAAACTGTCATGGCATTGGCATGCTGGCAGTAAGGTACTTATAGGCCACATCACACAAATAGAGAGGCCTGTGAAAGACAGACAAAAAAAACATGCATGCATTATGTAAGTGAATACTGAAGAATATCCATGCAAGTTGTCAAGGCTTAACTAAAATACATGTATAATAGATAGCCAAGAAAAGAGGAAAGTACGAGTATGTGTATTGCTCTTACCAGGAGGATACTGACTAAAGCACATCACAACACTGGCAGCAAGGAAGACAACTGTAGGTCCCTCACAAAGCACACACTGGTTGGAACAAATATAAAGCTCTCTTCAGCCCTGTGAAAGACAGACACCATTATTTAAGTGATTACAAATTGTAAATTAACAACTCAGTAGTTTGGAATAAGTCTGAGCAAGATTCGTAAATGTAAAAAAATGAGTCTGGATGGAATCAGAACTTTAGTGTTGCCTTAAGTATGGAAAACAATAGTATAATGATCTGAACAATGGACAAAGACTTTTTACAGCTCAACATAATGCATAGTAACAAAACATGTCAAAAAAAGGAAATACTTGTAATTTGTGTACTGCGTCATGAGTAATATGTATGCAGGTTTTTTATTGTACCGCCCAAAATGCGCCCATGGATGCCGTTCGTTTTTGTCAATTATGTTGGTAGCATGGACCAAACTTAAATTTAAGATGTTATGATTTCTTTGCGACATCCTTTAAAGAATGAAATAAGTTTTTGATACAAGGCATGGCTCGCCAGTGTTTGCCACATTCACTTTCAGTTATATAATTTGACACTTCTGCTGTGTGTTCCACGCAAAAGCAAAATGCTTTAACTCCCATTGCTGTGCACCTTTAACTTTGCACCTGAATGTGACATACAGCCTGATGCTTTTGAGTCTTAAAACCCACAGATCTCAAACAGGAGACAGAATCAATTCCCTGCACATGAGGTTAGAGAATGACAGTAAGAACAGACTGAGATTAAAGTAAAGAAGAGAAACAAGAGTGTGGCAGAGAGAAGCTCGCACAGATAGAGTGACAGACGTGAGGCATTCACATCCCCATTCAGCTTCTCTTTTCTGCTGCATTCATGCTGCACAGCCAATTCCAGGGCGATAAGCCAGCTGTGTGCTTCTCAAGGTAGGAGTGAATAGAGTGGTACAATCTTAGGCTGATGCTGAGGAGGGGCAGAGCCTACACGTTGACCCTCCTTACACCATCTTTAATTCAGCAGGGGAGGAGGGTTTCATAAAGGGATTATTCCACTCGGTCACCTTTGACCTGTTTGGCTGCCTTCCATAACAGCTCAGGCTGCCTATCCATCACTCAAGAGAAGGAGATAAGAGAGGAGATTGTTTCAACCTATGGAGAGGGATTAAACCCTCTGTTGCTTTGTTGTGAAAAGTCAGGGATGAAAAGGGAGGGATTGGGAAAGCGAGTCGATGGCCGGTGTTGCTATCACCCCATGTGCCAGTGACTCAACAGAACAAGGTAACACGGAGAAACTGAGCTGACCTTTTTAGTTTTAATCTGCTACGAGTGTTCAGCATATACCCTTTGCTGACAGTTATGATCTGTCAAGACTGATGACAAAGTCCTGAGGAACAATTGAGCTCATGGTTGTAAGAAACATAAATTCTATCAATGAAAGATCTGATTATTGAAGCTATATTTTCAAATTAATCCAGATTTAAGAGTCACAAAAGCCTATTAATGACTACATGCATAACCAGCATTGTGTTTGGTACTCACCCTCACGCCCTGGACTCAAACTCAGACCCTCAGCTATGAAAGGTGGATGCTTTAACATCGAGGTTAAAATCCAAGTGCTCCAGCATCTGTCACTTGAATACCTTTTGGTGTTGGGGAATGAGGTTTCCTCACTGTACTCGCTGGCTATCCTGACACGTCTTCTTAATGGAAACAGTGAGAACCGTCAACACTATTAATCACAGGCATCAAATACTGAGGCTTTGCTCGAGCCCTTGGTGCTAGGACCACTCAGAAATGATATTGTTGAGTGATGGATTAAACATTCATAAATTGTATGGGTGATTCTTTAACTACGGGCACTATTGGCCTTGTAAATGTAATTTCCACCACACCATTGCCTTACAATATAAAGCGCCTTGGGGCAACTGTTTGTTGTGATTTGGCGCTATATACATGTGCTCTGATGTCACTGTTTATCTCCATAGAAACTGCCCAAACAATATTTCATACAAACTGTTTAGGGACATTACAGTGTTGTGGTGGAAATTACGGCAATAGTGTGGGACAACTACATTTTGTTAAAAAAAAAATCACAACAGTTGTATGACATTGAATACCCCAATTATGTTTTGATTATTTTACTGATATTTTATTCAGAGATATTTTAAAACATTAGAAAAAACGTTTCTTTACCATTCATTTTTATCATTGAAGATCAAAAGTCTGGGTGTGGGACAAGCACAAAACGGCAATATTTGCATATAATGATGCTGAAAAAAGGTGAAAAAGTCATCATAGACTACTAGAACAAATTTCTTAACACACTTTCATTGTAAAGATGACTATAAAAGTGTGAAATTTCCCCTTTTTTCTGTTTTTCATACAATATGATCAAAGGACATAATAAGTGCCCGTAGTCTAAGAATCACCCGTATATACAGTATGCTGTCAGGTCAGTTGGTGTCAGTGCATATCTCTGGATTCTGGAGCGTGAAAGAGATAAGAGTCAACACCTCCCCCTGGACAGGTCAGCTATCCAATGGAGTTTACCTCACCAGGCAAGGCTGTGCAAAGCTGAGTTGAATGATAAACTGGAGTTTAAATAAAGCTGGTGATGACTGCAAGTAGGTGTGTGGAATCAGAGCCCTGTGATGTGGCACCTGGAGGAACAGGAAGGGAGGGAGAGAAAAGTAGACCAAGGACAATACCAGGATCAGGAAGTGAACCGGTGACCCCTCACACTGTTTAAGCTCTTCCCCTCTGGTCAATCTTAGAGGTCTGTTCATCAAAACAACAAGACACAAGAACAATTTTTTTCCACAGGCCATCACACTGATGAACAATCTAACATGCCAAAAAACTCACTAATTCATATGCCTCATGTACAACCTCAATCTGTTTGTTTGTTTCTCCTTTGCACACGTTTTTTATTGCACAGTTTTTTACACATTTTTTTAATGTGAATTATTTAGAGTTTAGTGTAGTTGCATCAGGAAGGGCACCCGGCGTAAAAACTTGCGCCAGTTTAACATGCAGATCCACTTTGGATTTGCTGTGGCAACACCGAGTGCAAATAAGGGTGCGGCCGAAGGGACTTACTTTATTTAGTGTTTAGTGTACTTGTATATATACACATGCTCATACAAAGAGAGTCCAGTTCAAACCAGAGTCAAATTCCTTGTATTCTTGTAAATACTTGACGAATAAAGGCTATTCTGATTCTGATGCTCTGGCACTTTTATTTTGATTTTTGGTCCATGTTCATTTCATGGAGATTAAATGTTTCTGACCTCCTGGGTTCACCCGTTTCTGCTTGCTCAGGTTTGATTGTTTACTTGGGTATTTATCAGTGTTTAGAGCAGTTCCTTGTCACCAGATTGTATTAGATTTGTCCTGCGCAATAGTGTTTGTGTCACAGTGATTATTTCAAGTGTTTTAGATCCTATTATAGACTTTTGCTGCCTTTCTGGATTTGTTTTCTTGCCTGCTGTTTGGACTGAGTGCTTGGAATGAAAGCTTCTTATTACTGAATTGTGCCTGTTTTTTTTTTTTTGTTTGTTTTTTTTTATTACCCTCTGTTAATTCTGTCAGCAAGACTGGTGGCAAATTGGACTGATCACCCATGTGCCTCACCTATTTATTGCTTGTTTTTTTACCAAGTTTGTTCTGTCTGCTGCTAAGTCCGCTAACTGCTTTGATTTGCACTTCTGGGACAATATCCCAACTTTTGCTTGCCTTTCATTGTGGTTCTCTGCATTATGGTCTTTTGCCAATCTTACTTGTTTATTGTCTCAGTGATCTCAAGTGTTACTTTCTTTGCAATTTCTCGTGATATTCTCCTACTAGTCAGATTGTGTCTGTGTTCATTAGTAAATCTCCCCAGTATGTCTGGCACTTTTACTCTGACATCTCTTCTGTGTTAATTCTGTGCAGCTTTACTTTGTATTACTGAGTTCCAGTCTCATGTGTCTCTGCACCTCCATGGATAATTGTTTGCTGGCCTTTACAACCTCTCACAGTGAGTTACTTCCTTGCAAAATTGTTGGGCTTTCTGCCATCTTTCCTGCATTTATTTCCCAGTGTTTTTTGTCACCTGGTATGACTGTGCATTGACCTTTTGCTTGTAAGTTTGGGTAACTCTTCCGCTAGTCCTGCTAAAGAGACGGTTGCCTGTTTGACTGATCTCCCATGTTCCTGACGTCTGCCTCTGTAAGCAACTAATCCATTCATCTGTCACTCTGACGACTGTGGCAATGTATGAACTGTTGCTCTTATGTGCTTTGACACAACCTGCTGGAACTGTTGTTAATAAACCAGCTTTTACCTGCTATTGTTATGGTTCTCTGCTTTGGGGTCCTCTATCTAAGCCGTTACACATTGCCGAGACATCAGCTCCATACATGACTGCTGCTTTTACCACTATTGTAGAAACCTGACCTTTAAGCCTTGCCATGGTAGTCAATATGTGGTTTCAACTGCTTTGTACTGTCAACACCCAAACTCAAGATGTTTTGGATGATGTTGAACCAGTGATCTGCAACAATTCACTCCAGGTAAACTAAACATCCCACAAGTCCCAAAGGAAAGCTCTGCAGGTAAGGCATCCAGCTACAATTTAATTTAATTAGCTTATTGTTATGGTTCGGGTATGAGTGTAAGACAAACCCAGAAGCAGGAAGCAGAAATGAGCCGTTAACATGGATTTATTGCTCAGAATATGACAGAGTACAGAATGTGCAAAATATACTAGGCTGCCTAGCAGAGTGGAGACCGGCCCGCTGAACGGTAGAACCAGGGAGTCCACAGTCCAGACGACTTCAGTCCCAGTGGTTGGATCTGGAGCCAGGTGGCCGCCTGCAAGCTGTCAACAAGGCTGAGGAAGATACACAGAAGGGTGAGTGCTGAGCCAGTCACTGAAGTGTTTCCCCCAGTCAATCAGAGACAAACTATCACAGCTGGTCCAGATATGCAGGCAATTAGACAGAATGGTTCAGTTCAGCTTCTTCTAGTGGTTCTTATCAGGAAAAGTTCACAATTCAGTTTGTATGATTATTCCAGGCAGTGTTCAGTGGGCAGCAGCTCATATGAGCAAAGGAGAGCAAACACGTAGCTTGACTGATGTGGAGCATGGGAGCTCCATAACAGGCTGCAGATGAGTCTTGATAGCAATCAGGTTGCTTCAGTGATAAGCTGCAGCTCTTCAGGCTGGTGTGTGGAAACACCGAGAGACAAAGATATGCAAGTATAAGCAAAGGGGCCAGGCTTACGGTGGAAGGTTTACAGAGTTTCTGGCGAGGATGGAGTGCAGAGCCAGGGTTCATATACGGATGCTGATGAAATGTGGAACAGGTGTGTCGATCAGCTTGAGGCACACCACCTGTGCAGAGAAGAGGGAGAAAGCAGCAGCAGCAGGAAAACAGAGCAGGTAGCCCACAACAGTACCCCCCCCCCCCCCAATGGGAGCCCCCAGGCGACCTTCCAGGACGACCAGGGCGATCAGGATGGTCCTGGTAGAAGTCCCGGATGAGGGAAGGGTCCAGGATGAGCCCCTGCTTGACTCAGAAGCGTTCTTCAGGGCCATAGCCCTCCCAGTCCACCAGATACTGGAAGCCCGTCCCCGTCGATGAACATCCAAGATCTTCCAGACGGTCCAGGCCGGATGGCCATCCACCATCCGGGCAGGGGGTGGCGGAGGAGCAGGAGGACACAGAGAGCTCGAACGAACTGGCTTCAGTCTGGAGACATGGAAGACTGGGTGGATCCGCAGGGAGTGAGGAAGACAGAGCCAGACGGCTACCGAATTAACCACCTGGTCAACCACGAAAGGTCAGATATACCGGGGAGCCAGTTTTGGGGGGTCCGTTAGGAGAGGGATGTCCCGAGACGAGAGCCACACCTCCTGCCCAGGGTGATAGTTGGGGGCGGGATCCGATGCCGGTCAGCATGGCCCTGCATCCGGGTTTGAGTCTTCAACAGGGCAGAGCAGGTGGTCTTCCACATCCCATGGCATCTCCTGAGGTGGTGTTCCACTGTCGATACGGAGACCTCTGTCTCTTGCGATGGAAAGAGGGGTGGCTGATAACCCAGTGAGGCCTCGAAAGGTGAAAGTCCGGTTGCAGAGGAGACCTGGGTGTTGTGTGCATACTCCACCCAGGGCAGCTGTAGGCTCCAGTCCACTGGGTGGGTGGCGGACACACACCGCAGGGCGGTCTCTAGCTCTTGGTTGACCTGCTCTGCCTGCCCGTTGGTCTGAAGATGGAACCCGGATGACAGGCTGACCAAGGTCCCCAGCACATTACAGAAGCTCTGCCACACTTGCGAGGTGAACTGAGGCCCTCGGTCAGAGACGATGTCCAGGGGTATGCCATGCAGCTGAACAACGTGGAGGATGAGGAGGTCAGCAGTCTCCTGGGTGGTTGGGATCTTCGGCAGGGGCACAAAGTGGGCTGCCTTGGAGAACCGATCCACGATCGTGAGGACCACTGTGTTACCCTGGAATGGAGGAAGTCTCGTAACGAAGTCCATTCCACTGTGTGACCACGGACAGCCAGAAATCGGGAGCAGTCGTAGGAGCCCCACAGGAGGTCGATGAGAAGTCTTCCCTCGGGCACAGATGGTACAAGCTTGGATGTACTCTTTCACGTCCACTTGTGCGGAGGGCCACCAAAAGTGGCGACAGAGGAGTTCTAGCGTCCTGGTCGTCCGTCCCTGGATGGCAGGACAGTTTGGAGGCATGACAAAATTGAAGGACTTGTGATCGAACCTCAGGTGGGACGAAAAGACAACCGGGCGGCCCACCCCCAGGGTCCGGGTGGCGGGTGAGGGCTTCCTGGACGGCCTGCTCAACATCCCAGGTCAGGGTCCCCACAACCATGGATCGGGGTAAGATGGTGTCCGGTGCTTCGGGTTGCCCTTTGGTCGGGGTGGCAAACTGTCGAGACAGAGTGTCTGGCTTGATGTTCTTGCTACCCGGATGATGAGAGATGGTGAAGTTAAACCGACCAAAGAACAGTGACCACCTGGCTTGCCGGGAGTTCAATCGTTTGGCAGACTGGATATATTCGAGGTTGCGGTGGTCTGTCCAAATGAAGAACGGGACTGCGGCTCCCCCCAGCCAATGTCTCCACTAGGCTAGGGCTTCTTTAACACTGAGGAGTTCCCGGTTACCCACGTCATAGTTTTGTTCAGCGGGGGTCAGGTGCCGCGAAAAATATGCACAAGTGTGTACCCGGTTGTCTTTCTCTGAACGCTGGAATAAGACTGCTCTTAACCCAGAATCTGAGGCGTCAACCTCAATAATAAACTGATGTTCTGGGTCCGGTTGTGTGAGTATTGGTGCAGTAGCAAATCGTTCCTTCAGTAATGAAAAAGCTGTGTCAGCTTGAGGGGTCCACTGAAAAGAATTCTTAGAAGATGTGAGTGCTATGAGAGGTGCAGCAACCTGACTGAATCCACGAATGAAACGCCGGTAGAAGTTCGCGAACCCAAGAAACTGCTGAAGTTGTTTAACAGACGACGGGACCGGCCAATCAACTACCGTTTTGACCTTGGCCGGGTCAGGCTTTTACCTGGTTGTGAGAGATGATAAATCCCAGAAATTAAACAGTGTCTAGACTAAACTCACTTCTCGGCTTTGACAAACAAGCGGTTCTCTAATAATCGCTGGAGCACCAGTCGGACATGCTTGGTGTGAGCCTGTGGGTTAGGAGAGAAGATCAGAATGTCGTCTGGATAGATGAACACACAATGATTAAGGAAGTCCCTCAAAACGTCATTCACCAGTGCCTGGAATGTAGCCGTGGCATTGGTGAGACCGAAGGACATGACAAGATACTCGAAATGCCCCAACGGGGTGTTGAAGGCGGTCTTCCACTCGTCCCCCTCTCGGACACACACCAGGTCGTAAGCATTATGAAGGTCCAATTTCGTGAATATGGTCGCCCCATGCAAAGAGCTAAACGCCAAATCTAGAAGTGGGAGAGGGTACCGATTACAGACCGTTATGTCATTTAGTCAATGCAGGAGCGAAAGGACCCGTCCTTCTTTCCCACAAAAAAGAAGCCTGCCCCAACTGGTAATGAAGAGGGCCGTATCAACCCAGCAGCCAAGGAGTCCCAGATGTAGGTTTCCATTGACTCACGTTCCAAGCGGGATAGGTTGTACAATCTGCCTGAGGGTAGTTGAACGCCAGGAAGTAAGTCAATGGCACAGTCGTAAGGACGGTGAGGAGGCAGTGAGAGTGCACAATCCTTGCTGAAAACCTCTCCAAGGTCGTGATACTCTGGGGGGACAAAGGATAAGTCAGGAGGTAAAACCACTATCTCCTTGGCCTTCATGCTGGGAGGAACCGAGGAACTGAGACACCCCTTGAGACAGGCTTCGCTCCATTGAGTAATAACCCCAGACTGCCAGTCTATCCCGGGATTGTGTCAGAATACCCATGGATGGCCTAGGACCAAGGGGGATGAAGATGTCACCACTAACATGACCGGAGCGGTGCGGTGCGTAATGGTTGGTAATGGTGTGCCATCTAATGCATGCACCAACAGCGAGGAAGGAAGTGCCTCCAGTGGTATCCTGATTTTGGATGCAAAAGCGCCGTCTATGAAATTACCCTCGGCCACAGTGTCAATGAGAGCCAGAACAGAAAGCGTTTCACTACCAAAACAAAGAGTGGCTGGGATTTGAGTGCGATTGGAACCCACACCCATGAATTTTGCTTGGCTCACCTGTAGCCCGGTACCTATGGGTGAGCGTTTGCTTTTGGCCGAACAGGGCATGTGCTAAGGCTGTGATCCTTAGCGCTGCAATAAAGACACTCCCCGGACCCCAGTCTCCGTCTACGTTCTGCTGGGGGCAATTTGGCCCTGCTGAGCTGCATTGGCTCGCCAGTAGGGGGAGCTGGTGTATCAAGGGAGTACTCAGTGGAGCTGGGAAGAGGCGGAACTGGTGATTGTCGAGAGGCGGGGCGAGCAGCGAGGTCCCGGTCAGCCCGACAGCCTGCTGAAGCTTTCCGAGGTCTCGCCCTGGATGCTCAATGCATGCTGCATGCGGTCTGCCTCTGCTGGCTCCATGACATGGCCAGAAACTTCTGTTATGGTTCGGGGGTGAGTGTAAGACAAACCCAGAAGCAGGAAGACGAAATGAGCAGTTAACATGGATTTATTGCTCGGCATATGACAGAGTACAGAATGTGCAAAATATACTAGGCTGCCTAGCCGAGTGGAGACCGGCCCACTGAACGGTGGAACCAGGGAGTCCGCAGTCCAGATGACTTCAGTCCCACTGGTTGGATCTGGAGCCAGGTAGCCACCTGCAAGCTGTCGACGAGGCTGAGGAAGATACACAGAAGGGTGAGTGCTGAGCCAGTCACTGAAGTGGTTCTCACAGTCAATCAGAGACAAACTATCACAGCTGGTCCAGATATGCAGGCAATTAGACAGAATGGTTCAGTTCAGCTTCTTCTAGTGGTTCTTATCAGGAAAAGTTCACAATTCAGTTCATATGATTATTCCAGGCAGTGTTCAGTGAGCAGCAGCTCATATGAGCAAAGGAGAGCAAACACTTGGCTTGGCTGATGTGGAGCATGGGAGCTCCATAACAGGCTGCAGATGAGTCTTGATAGCAATCAGGTTGCTTCAGTGATAAGCTGCAGCTCTTCAGGCTGGTGTGTGGAAACACAGAGAGACAAAGATATGCAAGTATAAGCAAAGGGGCCAGGCTTACCGTGGATGTTTTGCAGAGTTTCTGGCAAGGGTGGAGTGTAGAGCCAGAGTTCATATACAGATGCTGATGAAATGTGGAACAGGTGTGTCGATCACCTTGAGGCGCACCACCTGTGCAGAGAAGAGGGAGAAAGCAGCAGCAGAAAAACAGAGCAGGCAGCCCACAACACTTATAATGCGCGAAATCACAGCAAAAGCTGTCTCAAGGCGCCTTACACGAAACAATACAACATAAAATGTAAATAAATAATTAAAAATGAATACAAAATTTCAAATACATAGTTAAAAGCAGAAGTAAAAATAAAACAGATAAAAAATAAAAACTATTCATAAGAAAGAGAATAAAAATGGGTTTTCAGTCTTGACTTAAAAATGTCCACAGACTCTAACTGCCTCACGGTTGCAGGAAGACTGTTCCACAGGGTGGGTGCATGATGAGAAAAGGCTCTTTGACCTGCTGACTTCTTCTTCACCCTGGGAACACAGAGAAGTCCCTCATCCTGTGACCACAAAGCCCGGGCCAACATGTAACGTTCCACCAGATCAACCAGATAAGATGGCGCCAGTCCATGAACAACTTTATAAGTCAATAACAAAACCTTAAAATCTGCTCTCACAGAGACAGGAGGCCAGTGCAAGGATGCCAAAATGGGTGTGATATGTTCAGACCTTCTGCTACGTGTCAACAATCTGGCGGCAGCGTTCTGAACCAGCTGAAGATCCTTAATGCTGGACTGCGGAAACCCTGAAAATAGAACATTTCAATAATCTAGTCTAGAAGAAACAAAAGCATGAATCAGGGTCTCAGCATCAGCCATAGACACGATGGGGCGGATCATCGCTATATTTCGCAGATGGAAAAAAGCAGTCCTAGTAACATCCCTGATTATGGAGGTCAAAAGACAGCCTGGGATCAAAAATTACCCCAGGTTCCTCATTTTGTCCATATGATGTATGAAACATGAACCCAGGCCGAGCGCCAGCTGGTCAAACTGATGCAGATGTCTCGCTGGACCAAGAACAATCATTTCAGTCTTATCGAAGTTTAAAAGTAGGAAGTTACTAGCCATCCAACTTCTCACTGATAGAAGACAGTCCTACAGGGATTTTATGGGAGTGAGATTTCCCGCAGTTATCGGCATGTACGACTGAGTATCATCAGCGTAACAATGAAAGGCAATCCCAAAACTCTGCAGTATACGCCCAAGGGGTGCTACATACAGGGAGAAAAGCAAGGGACCTAAAACGGATCCCTGTGGAACCCCAAATCTCATGTCACTAAGGTTAGAGGTAGCAAAATATGATGATCCACGGTATCAAATGCAGCACTAAGATCTAACAACACCAAAACCGTAGTGGTGTCTGAGTCCATTGCTCGCAGAAGATCATTCACTACTTTAGTGAATGATCCAATACCTTCCACCAAGCATCCACCCAGCAAACAAAAATTAAAGAAGGAAGAAGGAGATGGTTCAAAAGTAATGGAGATTGAGAAATGCAGAGGAGAGACCAGGGAGCATGGGAAACACAGATGTGGAAAAAAGAAGATAAAAATGAATGCATGAAAAAGCAGAAGGAATAGAAGGAAAGGTGGTGAGAGCAGAGAGAATTTTATCCTCTGCTCAATTCTCTATGCTCTCCCACTCACCCTCTGGCGATGTAGCAGTTATTTACTGCAGCCTCTCTCCCGGTGGAATGGGAGGGAAATGGGCTCTTAACTTGCTTTCCATACATCACTTACTGACACTGATGCTTGTAGTTTTGAAATGTCTACATTTGATGTTTTAAAATCAATTATTTACAGACAGCAGTCAGGTGCAAAGGTATTTGGCCTGTAACACAATTTTTTTGTAATTTTATCTGTGCACCACAGTGGAAGCCTTTACCTTTAATTTCAATAGTTCAAGAAAACTATTGCAATAATCATCAATGACGTAAATCATTGATGATTATTGCAATATTTGCTAATCCCTCCATTTCTAGAGACCACAAGTAACGGGACAAACTAAGTGCAAGGATTATTAATTGATTCATTTTTCTATATCCACTTACTGCAATTAAGGGTCACTTGAGATTATAGCCTACCCCAGCAGTTATAGGATGTGAGGCAGGGTACACCCTGGTCAGATCGCCAGTCTGTCACAGGGCCACATATAGACAAACAAACACCTTCACACCCGCGTGCACACGTGCAGTCAATTTAAAGTTCCCAATCAACCTAACCTGAATGTTTTTGGATGTTGGAGCATCTGGAGGGAACGTGTAAATGCAGGGACAACAAGCAAACTCCACACAGAAAGGCCCCAGGTGGGAAATTGATCCCAAAGTGGTAAACATACGACTGTGTTACATCACCTTTCCTTCTAACAACACTCAGTAAGTGTTTGGAAACGGAGAACACTCATGATTGGGTATAAAAGGACTGTCCCAAAAGTCTCAGGCATTCACAAGCAAAGATGGGGCAAGGATCGCCACTTTGTGAGCAACTGCATGAAAAAATAGTCCAACAGTTTAAGAACAATGTTTCTCAATGTTCAGTTGCAAGGAATTTAGGGATTCTATCATCTACAGTCCATAATATAATCAGAAAATTCAGAGAATCTGGAGAACTTCCTACACGCAAGTGGCAACGCTGAAAACCAACACTGAATGCCTGTGACCTTCAATCCCTCAGATGGCACTGCATTAAAAACTGGCATCAGTCTGTAAATGATCTTACTTCGTGGGCTCAGGGACACTTCAGAAAACCATTGTCACTTAACACAGTTCATTGCTACATCAAGTGCAAGTTAAAACTCCACCATGCAAAGCAAAAGCCATACATCAACAACATCCAGAAATGTTGCCGCCTTCTCTGGGCCCGAGCTCATTTGAAATGGAAGTGGAAAAGTGTGCTGTGGTCTGATGAGTCCACATTTCAAGTTCTTTTTGGAAATCATGGATGCCGCATCCTCCTGACAAAAGAGGAAAAAGACCATCCAGATTGTTATGAGTGCAAAGTTCAAAAGCCAGCATCTGTGATGGGATGGGGGTGTGTTCGTGCCCGTGTGATGGCACCATCAATGCTGAAAGGTACATCCAGGTCTTGAAGCAACACATGCTGCCATCCAAGTAATGCCTTTTTCACGGATGTCCCTGCTTATTTCAGCAAGACAATGCCAAGCCACATTCTGCACATGGTACCACAGCGTGGCTTCATAGTAAAAGAGTGGCGGGTACTAGACTGGCCTGCCTGCAGGACAGACCTGTTGCCCATTGAAAATGTGTGACACATTATGAAGCGCAAAATACAACAATGGAGACCCCGGACTGTTGAACAACTGAAGTCGTACATCAAGCAAGAATGGGAAAGAATTCCATCTACAAAGCTTCAATAATTACTGTCCTCAGTTCCCAAACGGTTATTGAGTGCTGTTAGAAGGAAAGGTGATGTAACACAGTGGTAAACATACCACTGTCCCAGCTTTTTTGAAACGTGTTGCAGGCATCCATTTCAAAATGAGCAAATATTTGCACAAAAACAATAAAGTTTAGCAATTTGAACATTAAATATCTTGTCTTTGTGGTGTATACAATTGAATATAGGTTGAAGAGGACTTGCAAATCATTGTATTCTGTTTTTATTTACATTTTACACAACGTCCCAACTTCATTGGAATTGGGGTTGTAAAAGTTAGACTGCACAATTTCTCCAATCACAGACACAGATGTCAATAACGTCTTCAGAGTTGTCTTGCCCTACTCATTTCCTTCTTGCACGGTCACTCAGTTTCTGAGATCTGTCTCCTCCAAGCAGATTTCCCATAGAGTATCATACTGTTTGTACTTCTTAAAGACGGATGGAAAAGAAGTCCAAGACATATTCAGTTATGTGGAAATGTTCATGCATCCACACCCACCCCCCACGCCCACGACCGGTCTCAAGAGAACTAGCTGTCAAGGTGATGATTTACTGTAAATTCTTCAAAGGGTGCCAATATCTATCTGTGCCCAGCATAATTTTATGTTAGATTTTTTTTCACTTCATGAAAGCATTTTGATTTGCTTTCCTTGCCAAATAACTCTGGACATTTTTTTAAATATTTCTATCAAACAAAAATGCTTTGGTTGCATTTGTTTCTGATCATATATTAAAAGTGTATGTAAAGTATAGGGGTACCAACAATAAACACACAGGTAATCTGTCTGTGAATGTCACCTGCTCACACCCAAATACATGCAGGTGGATAAGTACATTTCTTCCTTCCTCAAGCTTATAAAGTTCTTCAAATCTTTCATGTTAGCTGAATGTGGCTAAACTCTGAGTTGTTTTCACCCAATGCGGAAAATAGTTAATTACCTCCTCGCAATGTTACAGCCAAATATGATTTCACAGACATTGATTTTACAACAGCCTAATATATGATTTTATTAAGAAGCATACACTATATTTTATGAATGGAAACGTCATTCACTCCCAGCTTTTAATCTAAAATTTGATATTGAGATTCAGCCATTTTAATTCAAAAGAAGTATTGCACCTTATTCTCCAGTTTATGTCCCAAACTATGATATATTTGATTGATATTATGCTTGTTGTAGTATTAATTTCACACTGAAATTTTCTACGTAGACACTCGCATGCAGTGCAAATGGTATGATTTACAAACAGCACTGAACTCATTGCATGTACTGCTCTGAATTGAGAAATCTTCTATTTAAATGCTTTGCACTTACAATCTCCTTCACTCAGGATAGAGTTCATGTCTGTATAACACGTGGTACTGGGAAAACTGGAGGTGGCTATAATACAGTGGCCTCCAAAAGTATTGAGCCTCTTGGCATTTCCCATATTTTAATTTGTTTATGCCATTTCAAACACATAAAGTAAATCAGGTGTCAATAAAAAAATCTAAAATTATCTTCCTTAAACTAAAAGTCATAGCAAAGCTCTACTACTTCATATATCAAGACGATGGGTTGCATAAGTAATTGGCCCCTTTTACCTGTAAATAATCAGTTTTATTGCCATATTTCTTCAGACAAGTCAGGGGATGGACACATGAACATTTCCAAGTCACTGAATATGTCTTGGACGATATTTACATCAATTAAGAAGAAATACAAACAGTATGGCACTCTATGGTAAATCTGAGTAGAGAAGACAGTTCTCAAAAACTGAGTGACTGTGCAACAAAGAGAAGAGTAAGGAAAGTTATAAGCTTCTGTTGCTGTGATTGGAGAAATTGTGCATATGCATGTTTTGCATTTTGTATCACCAGTTACAGTTGTATGCAAAAGTTTGGGCACCCCTGATAATTTTCATGATTTTCCTTTATAAATCATTGGTTGTCTGGATCAGAAATTTCAGTTAAATATATCATACAGCAAATGAACACACTGATATTTGAGAAGTGAAACGAAGTTTATATCTGGTTCCTATTTTCAGGAACAAGAGTGATGTGCAGAGCTGCAGTAACTACAGAGGCATAAAGCTGATCAGCCACAGCATGAAGTTATGGGAAAGAGTAGTAGAAGCTAGGCTTAGAAAACAGGTGAAGATCTGTGAGCAGCAATATGGTTTCATGCCAAGAAAGAGCACTACAGATGCAATGTTTGCTCTGAGTTACATTGTGTGTTTGTGGACTTAGAAAAAGCTTATGATAGGGTGCCAAGAGAAGAGCTGTGGTATTGTATGAAGAAGTCTGGAGTGCCAGAGAAGTATGTTAGGATAGTGCAGGACATGTACAAGAATAGTGTGACAGCGGTGAGATGCGCAGTCGGAATGACAGACTCATTCAAGGTGGATGTGGGATTACACCAAGGATCAGCTCTGAGTCCTTTCTTGTTTGCAGTGGTGATGGACAGGTTAACAGATGAGATCAGACAGGAGTTCCCCATGGACTATGATGTTTGCAGATGACATTGTGAGCTGTAGTGAGAGTAAAGAGCAAGTTGAGTCTCGTCTGGAGAGGTGGAGATATGCTTTGGAGAGAAGGGGAATGAAAGTCAGTAGAAGCAAGACTGAGTACATGTGTGTGAATGGGAGGGAGCCCAGTGGAATAGTGCAGTTACAAGGAGTAGAAGTGGTGAAAATAGATGAGTTTAAATATTTGGGGTCAACTGTTGTAATGGAGAGTGTGGTAAAGAGGTGAAGAAGAGAGTGCAGGCAGGGTGGAGTGGATGGAGAAAGGTGGCAGGAGTGATTTGTGACCGAAGAATATCAGCAAGAGTGAAGACCAGTTATGTTGTACGGCTTAGAGACGGTGGCACTAACAAAAAGACAGGAGGCAGAGCTGGAGGTGGCAGAGCTGAAGATGTTGAGATTCTCTTTGGGAGTGACGAGAATGGACAAGATTAGGAATGAACATATCAGAGGGACAGCTCAGGTGGGACGGTTTGGAGACAAAGTCAGAGAGGTGAGATTGAGATGGTTTGGACATGTGCAGAGGAGGGACCCAGTGTATAAGGAGGCCAAAGAGGAGGTTTATGGATGTGCTGAGGGAGGACATGCAGGTGGTTGGTATGACAGAGGAAGATACAGAGGACAGGGTGAGATGGAAATGATTGAACAACTGTGGCACTAATTACTGGAACACAAAATTGGTTTAGTAAGCTCCTTAACCCTTGACCTCCTTACACAGGTAAATCCAATGATGAGAAAGGCCATTTGCAAATGATTCCTCTCTTTGCATCTCTTTTAATGAGTGGCAACATGGGAGTCTCTAAACAACTCTCAAATGACCTGAAAACAAAGATTGTTCAACATCATGGTTTAGGGGAAAAATACAAAAATCTATCTTAGAGATTTCAGCTGTCAGTTTCCACTGTGAGGAACATAGTGAGGGAATGGAAGACTACAGGCACAGTACTAGTTAAGGTCCAAAGTGACAGGCCAAGAAAAATCTCAGATAAGCTGAAGCTAAGGATGGTGAGAACAGTCAGTCAACCCACAGTACTGCTCCAAAGACCTACAATATGAGCTTGCTGCAGATAGTGTCTCTATGCATCCTTCAACTTTACAGCGCACTTTGCACAAAGAGATGCTGTATGATGCTCTAATGCAGAGGAAGCCTTTTCTGCGTACACACCACATACAGAGTCATTTGAGGTATGCTAAAGCACATATGGACAAGCCAGCTTCATTTTGGAATAAGGTGCTGTGGACTGATGAAACTAAAATTGAGTTATTTAGACATAAGGAGCAGTATGCATGGCTGAAAAAGAACACAGCATTCCAAGAAAAACACTTGCTACCTACAGTAAAATTTGGAGGTGGTTCCATCATGCTGTGGGGCTGTGTGGCCAGTGCAGGTACTAGGAATCTTATTAAAGTTGAGGGTCACATGGACTCCAGTCAATGTCAGCAGATTCTTGAGAACAATGTTCATGAATCAGTGACAAAGGTGATGTTGCGTCGGGGCTGGATCTTTCAACAAGACAACGACCCTAAACACTGCTCAAAATCTACGTACTAAGGCATTCATGCAGAGGAACAAGTACAACATTCTGGAATGGCCATCTCAGTCCCCAGACCTGAATATTATTGAAAATCTGTGGTGTGATTTTAAGTGGGCTGTCCATGCTCAGAAACCAACAAACCTGACTGAACTGGAGATGTTTTGTAAAGAAGAGTGGTCCAAAATACCTTCAACCAGAAACCAGACTCATATTGGAAGCTACAGGAAGTGTTTAGAGGCTGTTATTTCTGCAAAAGGAGGATCTACTAAGTACTGATGTATTTGCTCTGTTGAGGTGCCCAAATTTATGCACGTGCCTAATTTTGTTTAAAGAATTATTGCACACTTTCTGTAAATTGTTGAACCAAACAACCAATGATTTATAAAGGAAAATCATGGAAATTATCAGGGGTGTCCAAACTTTTACATACAACTGTATACAGCCTCATGATGAAGTGGTATAGAGGAGGATTTTCTTTCTCAGAGTTTCTGAAAACATTTTCATGGAACAAAGCGGCAGTCACTCCGCCATTCCTAAACAATAAAAATCCAACAAGGGGGGTGGACCAGTGCTCACTCAAAGCCTTCCCACAGTCGAATGACGCAACCGACAGGCGTGAAAAAACTCACGCATGCGCACGAAGGTTCAAGCTTGTCTGATGCAAGCGCACATGATTCAAATCCATATAGTTTTTGAAAAAAAATAAAAAGGTCGGATAGTTTTCTCACAGACCTGATTTACTTTTGTATTTCAAATGACATAAACGAATTAAAATGTGAGAAATACCAAGGGGCCCAATACTTTTGGAGGGCACTGTATGCAAAGCATGTAAAATGAGAACATGGAAAGTAAATGGGCATTGAATGATGATCACAGAAAATGAGGTAAAGACAAGAGCAAATGGTGGTGGAGCACCAGAAGGGGATGGAAGCCTGATTGACAATTTGCATCCTCTTCACAGGGTATCCGGGGACATGATTGAATCCAAGCAGGCTGAACACATTAGGCGGCTGCAGCAGTTAAAGACCAAGTAGAAAGCCATTCTCTAGCACCCACTCCCTGCTTTTCCACACTCGTACTGTGTGAGTTAGAGGAGGCATGGACAGTGGGTGTTGGTGTGGGGTTGGCGAAAGCCATGGGTGTCTGTCCTTTTGGTATTTGCACACCAAAAAGGTCCCACCCAAGGCAAAGATCACTCATCTAACACTGACACAACTGGTGACATTCATTCATTTTCGCATTGCGCTCAGCCTAAGTAAAGATTGATCATCCCTGCACTGATTTATTTTTGATTTAACCTTTGTTTAACCAGGTAAATTATTAAGAAAAAATATTCTTATTTACAATAACAATCTGGCGGATAGGGAGAAACACAGAGGTAAATCACAAAAGTGGATCAAACAACACACTTTTACAGTATATACAACAGAACAGGTTTACAACTGTAAAATTAATAGAAAGCAGTTTGTCTTCTTGACTCCTTTACTTCTTACAGAAGTATTTTTCCTTTTCACTTTATTGTTGTTTATGCACCAGTTACTTCTTACATGTTTTCCCTTCCTTTTTATTATTGTTATTTATTTACCAATGACACCAGATCAAATTCCTTGTATGTGAGAACTTAAATGACAATAAATTTGATTCTGGCTAAGGCTTAAGGTGATCTGAATTCTATTCCATGGTAGACCCTGGCCAGGGTCTACCATGCCAGAAGCCTATTTCAGTGGTCTCTATCATTCACACCCGTGGTTAATTTCAAAGTATCCACTTCATTTATCCAGTATGTCTTTGGAAGTGGGAGGAAGTCAAATTGCCAGGAGACAACCTGTACAAACATGGGGAGAAGATGTAAACTTCACATAGAAAGCCACTGTGTTGTCCTGCCATTTCCCAGTTGAACCAATATCTCTGTTGGAGAATGATTTCAAAGCTCTGGGGTAAATGCTAAGGATGTACATTTTAAACAGTTAAGCATGTCTCTCTCATTAGCCTACCTTCCTGATGTTTCCATAAGTGAAAACTATCTCATTTGCTTTCTTGGTAAGGAGCCACAAAACACATAGTACTTGAACTGAGGGAATGATTGGCTTCAGGTTTTCCTTTTGTATTTCTTCTTAGCAGATCCTTAAGTCAGATGAAAGGGGAAAAGATAAAACAATGTTGAAAGTGTCATAATTCAACTCGCTGGTGGCTACTGGTAACGGTCCCTGACAGTCGTCCCAACCCTCATGTCTCCCTTAACCTCAGCCAGACAGCCAATCCAGAGCAGCCTGAGAGTTTGACTAGGTGACAAAGGAGGTGGAGTGGCTGTGAAGAGTTTTCCACGTGTCATCATTTATCTCTCAGATGCAGCACGTACGCCCAGAGCTACAACACTGCAGCAGAACCAGTTTGTAGCAGCTGGTTGTCAAAGCACAGAAGAAGGAACCAAACTTCACTTTCTTCTCAAGAGAGAAAACCAATAGTTTATAAAGCAATTCCTTCTTTTGGACATCATAGTCTGAATTGTACCTTTTCTTCTAGTTGTTAGCTATGCATGACAAAGGGGAAAAAGGACAAAGTGGCATTTGAACCAATTATGTTCATAGTTTAGTTTTTGTACCTTCGAAGTGCACTCAGTAGGATGCCAGATGGCCTATTAGGCTGTTTTCAGAGAAGCTGTACTGGCGCCACTAATCCACTTTTTATACATTTGCTCCTTGCCTTGATGGAATTACCCAAAACAAAAGAAAAATTAATGCGTGCATTCAGAACATTTTAAGATTTTAGCTGTAGCTGAAATCATGTTTGCAGTAAAAAAGCATGTAGTCCATTTAAAAGACAGGTAATGAAATAAATCACTTTTCTTTTTACTGTCCCCGCAGAACGACATCTGGTCCTTATGTTACCAAATAACTCCTGCCTCTGTAGGCCCTGCAGTCTAAAATAGTCACAGAGGGATTATGTTCAAGTTATGAATGGCCCAATTAGTGAAAGGTGGAGGGAGAGGGTCTTGAAAGCAGTACTCAAGTGACTGACACAAAAAACATTGCCCAGCCCTCGTTTTTATTTAGGCCAGCTTAATGCAGGCTATTGACTTCTCAATGAGGATCAGGATTAGGTCAAATATACTTCACTCACTAATGCACGCCTAATGGTTCCACTATAGATTGTCCATAAAAGTGGATGATCATAAATATTGGTGGATTTTAAAACATTAATGAGTGAAATCCAATGCCTGGCTTCCAAAACTGAGAGTGACTAAGTGGGACCTCTCGTACCAAATCTACTCATTGGTTGATTATTGTTGTGAAAGTGTCGTGACACGGACCCACAACAGGGGGCGTTAATGAAAGGACAATGGATAAGCCAAAAGTAACAATTTAATGTTGTGAATCGCACAACGACGTACAGACAATAACAATATGGTGACTGTCAATCATACACCAGGTGACGTGTGGGCAGGCTCGACGATAGAAGACGCCTGGCGAGAGAAGAGCCGGATCCCACACAGCTTCCCGACCAACGGAGCTGAAGAACACCGGAGCCGCCAAGCCCTGCGCCCCAGGTGGCCACTGTCTTCAGCAGTCAGACCCGGTACTGCTGGCAGAGAACAGAGACAGTCCTGATGAGTGTGAGTTCGCACACTCAGTAATCCCACAGTCTGTATACAATTGGGAGGGAGAACCTCCACCTCCAATCACACACTCGTGCAGCTCCTGTCTAACCACTTATCTGGTTGGGGTGTGAAGCGAAGCCGTCGCTGATCACACCAAACGCCAATCCCACAGATAAGGACACACCACAGGAAAATGGCTGCAAAGAAGTTCAGACTATTAGTCAGTGTTAAGTCAGCAGAGAAGTTACCTGAATGGTAGCTGATTTCTCGGCGGGGAGGTGGAGTTGCAGTCCGGCCTTTATGGTGGTGGTGATGAGTAGTGGATGAGTGACAGCTGGTACGGATGATGAGTGACAGCTGTCACTCCTGGTCACTCCGACGCCCTCTCGTGCTTGAAGCCCGCACTTCAAGCAGGGCGCCATCTTGTGGTGGTGGGCCAGCAGTACCTCCTCTTCAGCGGCCCACACAACAGGACCCCCCCCTCAACGGGCGCCTCCTGGTGCCCGACCAGGCTTGTCCGGGTGACGGGTGTAGAAGTCGGCCAGGAGGGCCGGGTCCAGGATGAAGCTCCTCTTCACCCAGGAGCGCTCTTCGGGGCCATAACCCTCCCAGTCCACCAGATACTGGAACCCCCGGCCCTTTTGACGGATGTCCAGGAGCCGGCGTACCGTCCACGCGGGCTCCCCATCAATGATCCGGGCAGGAGGCGGCACTGGTCCCGGGGCACACAGTGGTGAGGTATGGCAGGGCTTGAGTCTCGACACATGAAACAAGGGGTGTATCCGCAGTGAAGCTGGCAGCTTCAGCTTCACTGCGGCCGGACTGAGGACTTTGAGGATGGGAAAAGGTCCGATGTACCTGTCCTTGAGTTTGTGGGATTCCACCTGCAGGGGGATGTCCTTAGTGGATAGCCAGACCTCCTGCCCGGGCTGGTATGCAGGGGCCGGGGAACACCGGCGGTCTGCATGGGCCTTAGCCCTCGTCCGGGCTCTGAGCAGGGCAGAGCAGGCGGTACGCCACACCCGACGGCACTTCCTCAGATGGGCCTGGACCGAGGGCACCCCGACCTCTCCCTCCACCAGTGGAAACAATGGGGGCTGGTACCCCAAACACACCTCAAATGGGGAGAGGCCGGTGGCAGATGAGACTTGGCTATTATGAGCGTACTCGATCCAGGCCAGATGGTCACTCCAGGCCGTCGGGTGCGTGGAGGTCACGCAGCGGAGGGCCTGCTCCAGTTCCTGGTTCATCCGCTCTGCCTGCTTGTTCGTCTGGGGGTGGTACCCAGACGAGAGACTGACGGTGGCCCCCAGTTCCCTGCAGAAACTCCTCCAGACCTGGGAGGAGAACTGAGGACCACGATCCGAGACAATGTCTGATGGAATCCCATGCAGACGCACAACGTGGTGGACCAGGAGGTCTGCAGTCTCCTGGGCCGTCGGGAGCTTCGGGAGGGCCACGAAGTGGGCCGCCTTGGAGAACCGGTCCACTATCGTTAAGATGGTGGTGTTGCCCTGGGACGGCAGGAGGCCCGTGACAAAGTCCAGGCCAATATGAGACCAGGGGCGACGAGGCACGGGCAGAGGCTGGAGGAGGCCTTGTGGTGGTCGGCTTTGCCCCTGGCACAGGTGGTGCAGGCCTGGACATACTCCCGGACGTCAGCTTCCATAGACGCCCACCAGAAGCGCTGCCGGACCACTGCCACGGTCCTTCACACCCCTGGATGACAGGAGAGCTTGGAACCGTGACAGAAGTCAAGGACCGCAGCCCTGGCCTCTGGCTGGACGTACAACTTGTCCTTCGGACCTGTCCCCGGGTCCGGGCTCCGTGTCAGGGCCTCCCGGACGATCTTCTCCACGTCCCAGGTAAAGGTGGCCACGACAGTGGACTCGGGGATGATGGTGTCAGGGGGTCTGACGGCTCGGTCTTGACCTCCTCTTCATGCACCCGGGACAGGGCGTCAGATCGTTGGTTTTTTGTCCCGGGGCGGTAGGTGATCCGGAAGTCAAAACGCCCGAAGAACAGCGACCAGTGGGCTTGCCTGGGGTTCAGACGCTTCGCGGTCCGGATGTACTCCAGGTTCCGATGGTCCGTGAAAACCGTAAATGGTACCGATGCTCCCTCCAACAGGTGTCTCCACTCCTCAAGGGCCTCCTTCACCGCAAGAAGTTCCCGATTGCCGACGTCATAGTTCCGTTCAGCTGGGGTCAACCTGCGGGAAAAGTAGGCACATGGATGGAGAACCTTGTCGGACTCCCCGCTCTGGGACAGCACGGCTCCTATCCCTGAGTCAGAGGCGTCCACTTCAACTACGAACTGGCACTTGGGATCGGGCTGCACCAGAACCGGTGCAGTCGAGAACCGGCGTTTCAACTCCCTAAACGCGGCTTCGCACCGATCCGACCAGGTGAAGGGGACTTTTGTGGAGGTCAGGGCTGTCAGGGGGCTAACTACCTGACTGTAGCCCTTGATGAACCTCCTGTAGAAATTTGCAAAACCGAGGAACTGTTGTAGTTTCCTACGGTTCGTTGGTTGGGGCCAATCTCTCACCGCCGCAACCTTGGCCGGATCAGGGGCGATGGAGTTGGAGGAGATTATGAACCCCAGGAAAGACAAAGAAGTGCGGTGGAACTCACACTTCTCGCCCTTCACAAACAGCCGGTTCTCCAACAACCGCTGTAGGACCTGACGTACATGCTTGACATGGGTCTCAGGATCCGGAGAAAAGATGAGTATATCGTCTAGATATACGAAGACAAAACGATGCAGGAAGTCCCGCAAGACGTCATTAACCAATGCTTGGAACGTCGCGGGCGCATTGGTGAGGCCGAACGGCATGACCAGGTACTCAAAGTGACCTAACGGGGTGTTAAATGCCGTCTTCCACTCGTCTCCCTCCCGGATCCGAACCAGGTGATAAGCATTCCTAAGATCCAATTTCGTGAAAATTTGTGCTCCATGCAGGGGCGTGAACACTGAATCCAACAGAGGTAATGGGTATCGGTTGCGAACCGTGATCTCATTCAGCCCTCTGTAATCAATGCATGGACGGAGTCCGCCGTCCTTCTTACCCACAAAAAAGAAACCAGCACCCATCGGGGAGGTGGAGTTCCGGATCAACCCGGCAGCTAACGAGTCCCGGATGTAGGTCTCCATTGATTCGTGTTCCGGACGTGAGAGGTTGTACAGCCTGCTGGACGGGTACTCAGCGCCCGGTATCAAATCAATGGCACAATCGTACGGACGGTGCGGGGGCAGCGTGAGTGCCAGATCCTTGCTGAAGACGTCAGCAAGGTCGTGGTACTCGGCTGGCACCGCCGCCAGATTGGGGGGGACTAAAACCTCCTCCTTAGCTGTCACACCGGGTGGAACCGAGGATCCTAAACACTCCCGGTGGCAGGTTTCGCTCCACTGAACCACAACCCCAGATGATCAATCAATCCGGGGATTGTGTTTTAACACCCATGGAAAACCCAAAATCACTCGGGAGGTAGAAGGTGTTACATAAAACACAATCTCCTCCCTGTGATTCCCAGACACCACCAATGTCACTGGCTGTGTCTGGTGTGTGATTAGTGGAAGAAGGGTGCCATCTAGTGCCTGCACTGACAATGGTGACGGTAAGGCCACTAGAGGGAGCCCAACCTCCTTTGCCCATCTGCTATCCAGCAGATTCCCCTCTGACCCCGTGTCCACCAGTGCTGGGGCGTGAAGGGTTAGATCCCCACTCAGGATCGTGACTGGGATACGTGCAGATCGTGGGGGTCTCCCCACGTGGGTGTTGTGACCCACCCTTAGCCCAGTCTCTAAGGACGAGTGCTGCTGTTTTGACCGTTTGGGGCATTCTCTCTGTGTGTGCTCGGTAGAGCTGCAGAGAAAACACTCTCCACGGATCGGCCTCCTTTGTCTCTGATCTGATCGCTTTTTGGCCCTGCTCGTTTCCCTAGCAACGTCAGCAGGGGGAGCTGTCGTCATGTGGAGAGCCCTGGCAGCGGAGCGTGGGGAAGTCGGCTCCCTTTCGGACCCGGGAGGAAGAGGGACGGCTTGTGCCTGACCACGCCCTTCGTCTCGCTCCCGTCTGTGTTCTGTTAATCGGTTGTCTAACCGTATAACCAGGTCGATAAGCCCATCTAAATCCCGCGGCTCGTCCTTCGCCACCAGGTGCTCCTTAAGGACCAGAGACAGTCCGTTTACAAAGGCGTCACGGAGCGCAACAGCATTCCAGCCGGCTTGCGCTGCCGCGATGCGGAAGTCGACTGCATACTTCGCTGCGCTCCGACGCCCCTGCCGTATAGACAGCAGCACACTTTAAGCGGTCTCGCCTCTATGAGGGTGGTCGAACACCTGTCGGAACTCCCTCACAAACTCAGTATAAACCGTTAGGAGCCGTGTATTCTGCTCCCAGAGCGTCGTAGCCCAGGCGCGTGCCACTCCTCGAAGCAAATTTATAATGTAAGCCACCCGGCTAGCGTCTGACGCGTACATGATGGGACGCTGTGAAAAGACGAGCGAGCACTGCATCAAGAAGTCCGCGCACGTCTCCACACAGCCTCCGTACGGCTCCGGAGGGCTTATGTATGCTTCAGGGGAAGGTGGGGGGGTTCGTTGAACGACCAGCGGAATGTCTGTTTCTGGCACACGGTCAGCAGGAGGAGGTGCTGCAGCAGCGCCCTGAGCATGCGCTTCCACCTGGGCGGTGAGAGCCTCCATCCTACGATTGAGAACACTGCTCTGCTCGGTAACTAAGTCCAACCGAGCGGTAAAGGCGGTTAAGATGTGCTGCAGCTCACCCAACACGCCTCCTGCTGGCGCCTGTGCACCTTGCTCTTCCATTGGCTGTTCAAGTGATGGTTGACGCCCCTCAGGATCCATGACGCTGGCCGAGAAATCCTGTTGTGAAAGTGTCGTGACACGGACCCACAACAGGGGGCGTTAATGAATGGACAATGGATAGGCCAAAAGTAACAATTTAATGTTGTGAATCGCACAACAACGTACAGACAAGAACAATATGGTGACTGTCAATCATACACCAGGTGACGTGTGGGCAGGCTCGACGATAGAAGACGCCTGGCGAGAGAAGAGCCGGATCCCACACAGCTTCCCGACCAACGGAGCTGAAGAACACCGGAGCCGCCAAGCCATGCGCCCCAGGTGGCCGCTGTCTTCAGCAGTCAGACCCGGTACTGCTGGCAGAGAACAGAGACAGTCTTGATGAGTGTGAGTTTGCACACTCAGTAATCCCACAGTCTGTATACAATTGGGAGGGAGAACCTCCACCTCCAATCACACACTCGTGCAGCTCCTGTCTAACCACTTATCTGGTTGGGGTGTGAAGCGAAGCCGTCGCTGATCACACCAAACGCCAGTCCCACAGATAAGGACACACCACAGGAAAACGGCTGCAAAGAAGTTCAGACTATTAGTCAGTGTTAAGTCAGCAGAGAAGTTACCTGAATGGTAGCTGATTTCTCAGCGGGGAGGTGGAGTTGCAGTCCGGCCTTTATGGTGGTGGTGATGAGTAGTGGATGAGTGACAGCTGGTACGGATGATGAGTGACAGCTGTCACTCCTGGTCGCTCCGACGCCCTCTCGTGCTTGAAGCCCGCACTTCAAGCAGGGCGCCATCTTGTGGTGGTGGGCCAGCAGTACCTCCTCTTCAGCGGCCCACACAACAATTATTTTGGATTCCGCACAGTACAGCATTGTTCAGTGTCAGTCTGTAGTGTGTATATTCCAGCCAAACAGAATCTCTGGTGTTGAAAAAGTAAGTCAACACAGAATTGCCAATACTTGCTGTTCCTTGGATGGCCACTTGAGGCTGGCTACAAAAGTGAGTTCTTCCCTGATATCCAAGAGAAATAAGCATGTTTATAGTCTATGCAAAAATGGTTGTAGTATCTATAGCTACAACACCAAATCAGAAAAAGTTGGGACTGTATGGAAAATGCCAAAGTCTGCAACACATGTCAAACAAACTGGGATGCTAAAGCATTTACTACTGTATTACTGTCATCATTCCTTCTTGCAACACTTGAAAGACATTATGGCATTTAGTGATGAAGCACTTCAGGTGTTATTTTGTCCCTTTTTTTCCTGCAAACACATCTTAAGGTGTGCAAAAATATAGTATAGGGTAGGGATGGGTATCGATAAGATTTTATCAATATCGATACCATTATCAATTCCGCTTATTGATCCGATTCCTTATCAATTCCTTTATCAATACATCTTGTGATTTTTTTGTGTACTAAAAGTAGGCTTTACAGGATTTCTAAGTCAGTTGGTCAAAGAGCTTTTTTCTTATCGTGCACCGGCTCTGTGGAACGGTCTTCCTGTGACCGTGAGGCAGTCGGAGTCCGTGAACATTTTTAAGTCAAGACCTAAAACCTATTTTTATTCTCTTTCTTGTGAATAGTTTTTATTTTTTCATCTGTTTTATTCTTTTACTTCTGTTTTTGATTATGTATTTGAATTTTTTAATTTTTATTTATTTATTTAAATTTTTTATGTTGAACCGTTCTGTGTGAGGCGCCTCGATACAGCTTTTGTTGTGATTTGGTGCTTTATAAGCTGATTAAATTGAAATTGAATTGAAACTGAACAACATTTTATTGAGACAAAGTAAATAAACGTGAAATTGGTTACTGGATCCTTAAACTCTGGACATAATAAACTCTACATGGTAGATCCTTGAGCTCTGGGCATAAATAGGAATAAACAAAATCTGTAGTTTTTGTCAAAAGCATTTCCTTTCAGACATTATTGGCATGAATGTCTTTCCATACATCTCAGCTGAGCTCTTACAGCCGACTGTGCTGTACGTCAGGATGTAATTTATAAAGAATGTAGCACGTTTCATGTTGGGATGAAAAAATGTTTTAGTCGATTGTAGTTTGTCTGTATTACAACATTTGCAAAGAAGTGTAATTTTATTTAAAGCAGCGATTCGTTTTGAAGGTATTAATTCCGAGCGGACTCTGTCTCAGCAGAGAGCCGTGCAGTGTTTGGAGCTGTGCCAACGGAATGGAAGACGATTCTCATTTCTTGACTGCAACAAGACAAGAGTCCCAGTTAGTGACTTTAATCCACACAAAAGTGACTCACAATTTTTAATGGCTTTGAGAGGGGTTAAGGAGCAGACTTGCCGCTTCTGAAGAGCAGTGAATCAAAGAACCAACAAGCCAGTGGATCGAAGTATTTCTTCACTGGCTCATGCTTCAAAGTCGAGTCACACTGCAGAAACGGTTGATTACAGAGCCGCTGCAGGGTCTGTAATCAACGTAGAGGAATGATCATTTTCCCGACAGACATCCTCAAAAACAACAGCCGCACTGAAAGACCAATAAGGGAATCATTAAGCACAAAGGCTATTGATATCGGTGGATCGAATCATTTCTTAACGATACTCGAAAAGAACCGGTTCTGAATACTCAACCCTAGTATAGGGGATATTGAAAGAAAAATACAATGATGCGTTTTGTTTTTTCTTCTTTTTCATTCAAAATTCTCCACACATTTTCTTTTGGGGGACAAGTCAGGAATGGAGGTAGGCCATGCCAGTATCCATACACCACAGCCACTCCTCTGTAATATGTGAAGAATGTAGTTTTGCATTGTCTTGTTAAACAAAATGGACATCCCTGTAAAATATGTCATCATGAAGCCAGCATATGTTGCTCTAAAATCTCAGTGTACATGTCTGCATTAACGGTGCCATCACAAAGTGTAATTACCTTTGCACTGACACAACCCCTTACCATGACAGAATCTGGCTTTTAGACTTGTGGCTTAAGGCAGTCTGGATGGTCCTTTTTGTCTTTGGTCCAGAGCACATCCATTTCTTCCAACAACAAAGACAAAAAAGGTCTGGAATATTGATTTGTCTGACCATATCAGCACCACTTTAGGATAATGTAGTGTGAAATAAGTTTAAAGATTACCTCCGTGAGCTTCTTTTAGAAATATTAGCCATTCGCTACAGCAAAGTTAACATAAAGCTTCTTTTCTGCAAAGTAAAGTTTTTAAATGGCATTTGCAGTTTTTGTGATATATTGTAGTGCTTGAAAAAGGTTTCCCAAAAGTGATTCTATTCCCATATGGTTATATCGACTATTGATGAATGATGGTTCTTGATGCAGTACCCTCTGAGGAAACAGAGATTATGGGTGCTCATCTTAGTCTTGTACACTTGCCCTTTACGCACTGAAATTCTTCCAGATTCCTTGAATTGTTTAATGATATGACGTACTGTGGAGGGAGAAATATGTAATCCCTTCCCATCTTTCTTTGAGAAACATTGTTTTCAAATATTTAAATAATTTTATCATGCATTTGTTGATAAACTTGAGATCCTCTGCCCGTCTTTGCCCCTCAAAGACTCAGCATTAGTGGATACTCTTTTTGTTCCAAATCATGATGATAATCACCTGTTGACACAGAACTTTGGAAAAAACATTATTTAATTTTTTTTTTTAAACCTCACTCCAAGTCTTTAATTCCCCCCATCCAAATTTGTATTTATTTATTTGAATGTGTTACGTTGAATGAAATGCAGGACCGGATGTATACAGAAATTAAACTGACCACACACACACACAAAAAATCTTAGATTCTGCAAAGAAACAGAAGTTAAAGTTAATGTCAAAATCATTGTTTGTTTATATTTGCATTGTCCATGGCATTCCAACTTTTTTTCTGATTTGGGTTTATTTTCCCTGTTCATGACAGTTTAAGCCATTTTCAGCAATAAAGTTATGAATAATTAAGTGTATAGTTGCTTTGGATGACAGCAAGTGTGTAGGTTCCAGTAACCTGCTGGCAGAGACCACTAACAGTGATCCCTATGGACTCAACTGTGTCTGTCATTTGTGAGCATTTTATTACAAATATTGTTATGGTTAACACTATACTGAGTCAAGTAGGACCCCAGATGGAGGACAGCTAAGACAAAAAGGGTTATGCTCAAAGATATGAGGTGCTTTAGTCATTCCAAAGTGACAGTGATATAACAATGGTGAAAAGGATCTCCCACATGAACAACCATCAAAAACTATAACCAACTTGGTGAAAAACTAAAAGAGTAAAGAACCAAAAGCAACTGTCAAAAACACAGCACTTACAAACTTGTTAATGAGGTGCAGTCAAAAAGTATGCATGACAGGAAACAAAGGCACTGACGAAATCGACAGGCAAATGGAAAGACAAACAGGTGAGGTTTTAAACAGGAGCGCTAATGAGTGACAGGTGCAATTAAACAACACACACGCATGGGCTCAGACCAGACTTGGACATGAAACAGGAAGGCAGACACGATCACACACACACACACACACACATACACACACAGTAGATGGATGGGACACACCCACATGCATGCAGACAACAGCAGATGCACACAAACACAAATAACAGCAGGTGCACACAAACACACAGGACTCAGGAGACAAGCCCACAGAAGAGAAACTTAACACAAAAAACAATAAAAACCCCATACACAAAAGACCCCACTACAAATATCTTACGTAATATGGCTTTCACTGTAATTAGCTGTACTAACAGACAATCTAAGAAGTCTGTGCTCCAGTATTTCTGTTAAGTAAAATGTTGTAGTTTTATTTGTGTGTTAGCACTGTTATCACTAATTAGTGGATACTGAGAGCTTGGTGACATTAACCGCACTGATGATGCCACGGTTAATGAAGCTGCATGCTTGACATAGTTTTAAATACTAAAACCCAAGACGCCCATTTTAAGAAACACCACCCAATCAAAAAAAACAAGCCTTAATCAAACACCAGAAATGAGGTTGCCTAACCTGTTAGGCTTAGCTAGCTTGGTAGCTTCAAGATAGTTGGGTGTATTGGGCTTCAGTCATCCTACTTAGGGCAGACCGTTCTTGCCCACATCCACCCCCAACCCACTCCCAACTCACAACAGGAGCTGGAGTCAGGTACTGCCAAGATGGTGAGGTTCAAAACCAACCCACTTGAGTTACAAACCTGCTCTTCCAGAAAACCTGTAGGTGACATCATGAAGGGTTTGTCCTTTATATACATAGCCTATGATTAGACCCCTTGGATACTGTGTCTCTGTGCCCACAAAGAATGCCAGCCAGTATTGCTTCTGCTTCACCTGTCTTATGCTCATCTGTAACATCTGACGCTGTTCAGGTGTTCCGTCAGTGGTGTAACAACACATTTCCATAGCAAAAAAAAGAAAAAAGGAGGACTGGAAGCGACACTGATGGCATTGCAGTCAGCAAGAATTTCCTACCAGTTATCGCTCCACAAACGTTGCTGCCAGTGAGATGGCTGACATGGCAAAATGCAGTCGTTGGAGTCTTGGAAATAACTGATGAATGTGTGAAATGAGACGTTGCAGCTGTCTACATCATCAGACAAAAGCACACTTTTGCTTCATATTATTCCACACAAGAAACATTTGCTGATTTATGTACTCCCAGTACATTTACATTGATCTTACCTTTACTTTGGTTCTACTCCCTTTCAAATGAAAGGGGAGCATTTTTCCTTGTTGTGCTGAGTTAAAGGAGAAGTTCACTTTTTTAAACAACCAAAGTCATTTTAAAATGTTCTGTGCAACCAAGGCACTAAGTGCTCCATTCAGCTTTGACAACTGAGTCAAACAAGAAAAATCCCATTTTCACAAACAGCTGAAAAAAATAATATATGGGTGCCAATAGGGCACCTTTCAGAGCTGCAAAAGAACTCAAACCTCATCTTTCTGAACCTGAAAATTGTATATTAATAGTTGCTTGTTTTTTTGTTTTGTGTTTTTTTTAACAGACTTGCCATGTGAGATCCATGCACATCAGTTTGAAACAAATTGACCAGAACCTCTAAAACAGATGCAAGTTTGATATATATTCAAGATATCTAGTTACCTTCTCCTGTTTGCTCAGGGTAGCCACAGTGGATCTATATCTATGTTAACGTGGCTCACATCTTTCACCAGATACCCCTTCTACCCTTCTGCATACTGAAGGTCTGTGCAGACCAACTAGCAGGGGTTTTCACTAACATCTTTGACCTCTCACTACAACAGGCTACCTTAAGTCAGTCATAGTGCACAAGAGAGCAGCAGTGAACCATCTGAAAAACTATCAGCTAGGTTCTTTTACCCCATAATCATCAAATGGTTGACTTTGATGAATATCAGTTTGCACAGTCAGCACTCCACACAGCCCTTAGACATTTACCACACCTGAATACTCACGTAAGGATGTTGTTTGTTCACGTCAGGTCTGCATTCCAAAAATAATCCTCCATGAACTGGTTCAAAAACTGCATAACCTGTGACTGAACAATTCACTGTACGCATGGATACTGGATATTCTACAACCCCAATTCCAATGACGCTGGGACGTTGGGTAAAATGTAAATAAAAACAGAATACAGGGACTTGAAAATCCTCTTCAACCTATAGTCAATTGAATACACCACAAAGACAAGATATTTAATGTTCAACCTGCTAAACTTTATTGTTTTTATGCAAATATTTGCTCTCATTTTGAAATGGATGCCTGCAACACGTTTCAAAAAAGCTGGGAGCTTCAATGGGCAACAGATCTGAACAGCAGGCAGGCCAGTCAAGTACCCACACACATTTACTATGAAGCCACACTGTTGTAACACATGCAGAATGTGGCCCGGCATCGTCTTGCTGAAATATGCAGGGATGTCCCTGAAAAAAGACGTTGCTTGGATGGCAGCATGTGTTGCTCCAAAACCTGAATGTACTTTTCAGCACTGATGGTGCCATCACAAATGTGTAAGTTGCCCATGCCATGGGCACTAACACACCCCCATACCATCACAGATGCTGGCTTTTGACTTAGTGCTGGTAACAATCTGGATGGTCTTTTTCCTCTTTTGTCCGGAGGACACGATGTCCATGATTTCCAAAAACAATTTGAAATGTGGACTAATGAGACCACAGCACACTTTTCCACTTTGCATCTGTCCATTTCAAATGAGCTCCGGCCTAGAGAAGGCGGTGGTGTTTCTGGATGTTGTTGATGTATGGCTTTCGCTTTGCATGGTAGAGTTTTAACTTGCACTTGTAGATGTAGTGATGAACTGTGTGAACTGACAATGGTTTTCTGAAGTGTTCCTGAGCCCACACAGTAAGATCCTTTACACAATGATGTCAGATTTTAATGTAGTGCTGCCTGAGGGATCGAAGGTCATGGGAATTTAATGTTGGTTTTCAGCCTTGCTGCTTACATGTAGAAAGTTCTCCAGATTCTCTGAATCTTCTGATTATATTATGGACTGTAGATGATGGAATCCCTAAATTCCTTGCAACTGAACATTGAGAAACATTGTTCTTAAACTGTTGGACTATTTCACACCATTGTTCACAAAGTGGTGATCTTTGCTTTTGAATGGCTGAGACTTTTGGGGATGCTCCTTTTATACCCAATCATGACACTCACCTGTTTCCAAACAGGTGTTCTTTGAGCATTCATCAACTTTCCCAGTCTTTTGTTGCCCCATCCCAACTTTTTTGGAACGTGTTACAGGCACCCATTTCAAAATGAGCAAATATTTGCACATAAACAATAAAGTCTATCAATTTGAACATTAAATATTTTGTCTTTGTGGTGTATTCAATTGAATATAGGTTGAAGAGGATTTCTAAATCATTATATTCTGTTGTTATTTACATTTTACACAATGTCCCAACTTCATTGGAACTGGGGTTGTCCAACATAAGGGTTGTATCTCACGGTGCTGCGACTGTTGATGAGTTGGAGACACAAATTTGCAACAAAATATGCAAATCTAGTGAGTTTTCATTTCGAATCTCACTGAATTGGTACTTAAGATACATTTATGAGATGTTTTATATATGGCCGGGTCACGTGGTGTGTATGGCATGTATGCGAACAAATTGTGACATATTTGTGACACTGAGAATAATTTGCAGCATTCATGCAACATTTGTAAAATAGGCGCAGATAATTTTGCATCTCGTGCCCAAAATGTCTATCTATTCTATCTATCTATATATCCCCTCACTCCAAATGCAACATAGGCCATTGATAACAGCTCGCCAGCGAACTTGAATTTGGGCTGTTCATACAACTTCCGTGCATCCCATCATCTTCATTTCTGCCTCCATGTCACGTCACCAGCTGTTTCTGGGCTGCCCTCTTCTTCTCTTTTCTTAGGGGTTCCATGTCAGGAACTGGCAAGTGATGTTGCTTGGTGCTTTCCGCAGGGTATGACCAATCCAACCCCATTTTCTCTTTAGAATCTGCCTGCCTACTGGTTCTTGAGTTCCTCGCTGCCACAGCACCTTATTGTGAACTATCTCAGGCCACCAAATGTTAAAGATACACCTCAGGCAACTGTTTATGCATGTTTGGATCTTCTCTTGTGCCTTTTTTTGTGCATTTCCACATCTCTGAGCCATAAAGGAGAACTGATTTTACATTCAACTTGAAGATGCGTAGCTTAGTTTGTATAGTGATTTCCTTGGACCTGCAGATGTTTTTGAGCATGTTAAATGCTGCCCTCGCCTCATTTTTTTCTCCACTCATTCACGATTTAGTTTCATAGGTCGTCAACCCCTCAAAAACTTCTCTCAGGTCCTATCCACATGGGAACAGATTTAGGTGTATCTGCATGAGTTTTGCATCGATTTGCAATTTAATTCGCACGGAAATGGCATTTTGTGTGGCATTTTGTGTCCCAGAGTGGGTAAATCTGAAAATGCTGGATTTGCGTTTCCATGTGCACAAGCAATATGGAAATGTTTATGATGATATGACATCATAGCACCACCTGTCTAACCACAGCGGCTCATAATTAATCACTTGTAGTTGTTAATAGTGTAACTGCTTTTTTTTCTCTTGGTGGATAATTAACTGGATTTTTCGCAACCAGCAGAAAGATGAAGAGATGACGGTTGTGGTGAAAGCCGCTGAGTAATCTGCATCCAGATTACAGTTGGGATGACAACCTGTAGCATCATCTGACAAGCTGTCATCACGGCAGACAAAAAGAGGTAAATATTAAATGAATCCTTTTTTCACGTTTCTGCACAGTGAATTTAATTTGGATTTATCAAGTGCATGTACATTTATTTTTAAACCGCTATGAGCCTGAAGCACCTGCAAGTAAATGCCTGGCATGGAACATGTTAATATATTAATATGTACATTAAAGTTTACGTGGAATAGCCATTGATTTTCTGGCTGTAATTTAATTGCCAAGACTCGGTGGGGGAGAGGAGCTCTCATGGCGCAGCTGTGTGTACAGAGGGAGGGACTTTTCTTCACATTTAGACGTTGTTTTGGATTTAAAACCTGGATTATTTATTCAGATGAATCCCAATGAAACTAATAGGTAAGAATTTATATTTAAGACGTGTAATTTATTCTGCCACTCAATGCATTGATGGATGTATTTCGGTTCCCAGACAGCAAATAGATCCGGGCTGGATGTAGTCCAACATCTGGTACCAATCCTGAAAACAGATCTGGTCCAGACAGTTTTTGCACCCTGGCCCAGATCCGGCACGGCTCCACTTTACAGTTCTGGAACAGATCCGGACCAGATCTGAACTGGTTTACAGACCATATCTGGCATTGATCTGGGGCAGATGTGGACCGCATCACAGCGGTGCGAATAAAGCAAGGGACGAATGGAAAACCGCCTTTAACACCCCAAGCGGACATTATGAGACTTCTGTTGGGGAAAGTGTAGTGACACGGACCCACAACAGGGGGCGCAAATGAACGGTCAATAGATGAGCCAAAAGGTAACAATTTAATGTTGTGAATGTGCACAACGAACATACAGACAATCTCAGAATCTGATTATAGTCAATCCACAAAGGCGACGTGTGGGCAGGCTCGAGGATAGAAGACGTCTGTCCTGAGAAGAGCCGGAACCACACGATTTCCGCTGCCACAGAACCCGGTGAATACTGGAGCCGCCAAGTCCCGAATTCCCAGGTGATCACCGTCCCCGACTGTCGGATCTGGTACTGCTGGCGAGGAGCACAAACAGTGAGATGTGGGTGTGTGCACACCCAGTAACAAAAACAGTCAGAAGGTGGAAAGTCACCTCCATCTCTGATCACACACTCATGCAGCTCCTGTTAAAGCACTTATCTGGAAGGAGTGAGAGGCGAAGACGTCGGCACTCTCACAAACCGCCAATCCAGCTGACAAGGCACCACAGGACAACGGCTGCTAACAGAGCACACGTAAGTTATAATTACTTAGTAAGGCGGAGAATATTACCTTCACAGGTAGATGATATCTCGGCAATGAGGTGGAGATGACGTCCGGTCTTTATGGAGTGAGATGATGTAGAGTAGATGGGTGACAGCTGTCAAGAGATAATGAGTGACAGCTGTCACCCCTGGTTGTGTCCGTGGCGGCAGCGCCCTCTCGTGCCTGAAGCCCGCACTTCAGGCAGGGCGCCCTCTGGTGGTGGGCCAGCAGTACCTCCTCTTCTGGTGGCCCACACAACAACTTCATAATGCTTTCTGATCCCCTCTGCAAATCCTTTATGGAAATTATGGATGTATTAGAATTACAGCAGTGCATTCAGGATTTGACGCACATTAGAGGAAATACCCTGGATTTGGTTCTCACACATGATATTGCTGTCACAGATATTGACATCATACCTCTTGCATCAGTGGTTCTGATCACTCACTTATTAGGTTTACAGTTTCACTGCCGTGTTTAGTGGAACAACAACATTATCTATCATAGTGGCGACACATCAACTCCTCAACTATAACTGAACTCGAAGCTAGACTGCCTGATATCTTAGCTTCATGTTTGGAAAATGCCCAATCAGTAGACAGTCTTGTGGATAGTTTAAACTTAGCACTCAAAACTACACTCGACATGATTGTGCCTCCTATATTAAAACCAGACCCCCCAAAACACAGTCACCTTGGTTCAATGATTACTTGCGTGACCTGAATGATCTTCTGCTTGCAATGGATTCAGACACCACTACGGTTCTAATGCTGTTAGGTCTTAGTGCTGTGTTTCATTCCATCACATCATCATATTTTATATAACGGCTGAGTGGATCCTTGTCTTTTGATTGGTGCTTTGTATGTCACATGACATGGCTTATTTGTCCCATTTGTGTTGCATTACATTTAGAGTGCAATTTGGTTCCATTTAGAGTGCAAATTTGGTTCCATACGTTTGGTACCAATGCACTCTGCACACACACACATGCACACAGACACACGCACACAGACACACGCACGCACGCACACACACACACTTACACCTACACACACATAAAAGCACGTGCAGACCCACGCACACACATACACACACAACGCACCCACGCACATACTAAACAAATCCACTGTGCTGTAAGCCGTCTGGAGGCTGTTAGCAGGACATTAGGATGGAAAGCTGGACTTTGTTTTGCTGCACTGAGGAAGTACACAGCGGTATAACAATTTGATTAAGCTAAATGACAGCGCTAGTTCTTGTAACACACACACACAAAATCCACTCTGCTGTAAGTTATCTGGATGAATGAAGAGCTGTTCAGATGAAAATCTAAAAAGCTGATGTGATTTTTGGCTGGACTGAGGAACTACAGAAAGTCTTTTTTTTATGGAAGTAGAAGTCAGTGCACAGCATCACCGGACTAAACATCACAATTTGGACTCCTATTTAAAGTTCGTGTTGGACTTTAGCAGCAGTGGAACACCAAATAATTAATGTTTTTACATTCTGGTAAAAACCTGGTATGTTCCAGCATGGTTGACATCATACCTGACCAGTCGTTCTCACTGTGTTTTGTACAATAACACTACCTCTAACCTTAGTGACATGAAATTTGGGGTTCCACAGGGGTCCATCTTAGGCCCCCTGCTTTTCTCCCTTTATATAGCCCCCCTTGGGCACATATTGTGGCATTTTGGGATTACCTTTCATTGCTATGCTGATGATACTCAGTTATACTTGCCGATAACTGCTGGTAACCTCATCCACATAAAATCCTTAGAAGATTGCCTTGCATCAGTGAAAAGCTGGATGTCTAGCAATTTCCTACTTTTAAACTCTGATAAGACTGAAATGATGGTTCTTGGTCCAATGAAACATCGGCATCAATTTGACCAGTTAACGCTTAGCCTAGGCTCATGTGTCATTCATCACACTGACACAGTGAGGGACCGAGGGGTAATTTTTTTCTCCCACATTGTCCTTTGACCTCCACATTAGAGATATTAGAAGGACTGCTTTCTTCCACCTGCGAAATATTGAAAATTCATCCCAACTGCTTTCTTCCACCTGCGAAATATTGAAAATTCATCCCATCCTGTCTATGGCTGAAGCTGAGACCCTGATTCATGCATTTGTTTCTTCTAGCTTGGACTACTGCAATGTTCTATTTTCTGGTTTACCGCAGTCCAACATCAGGGGTCTCCAATTGGTTCAAAATGCTGCAGCCAGACTTTTGACAGGAAGCAGAATGTTTGACCACATTACACCCATCTCTTCATTGGCTTCCTGTCCCTGTGAGATCAGATTTTAAGATTCTGTTAATAACCTATAACAATATTCATAGACTAGCACCTCCCTACTTAGCTGACCTGCTTAAACCCTATGTACCAGCCCGGGCTCTGCGTTCTCAGGGTGCAGGACAACTTTGTGTCTCGAGGGCGAATAAAAAGTCTGTGGGTCAAAGAGCTTTCTCTTATTGTGCCTCTGCTTTGTGGAATGATCTGCCTACATCAATAAAACAGTCAAATTCTCTAGGGACTTTCAAGTTCAGACTTAAGATACACTTATCTTACACTAGAATTCTTTCAGAAAGCGCTGTAACTAGGTTTAAGGATATGATTCCTTCTTTATGTTCTCTAATGCCATATACCAACACAGTGCAGAGTAGCTACCTAAACTCTGTAAGTGAGATAGAGTATCTCATCAATAGTTTTACATCCTCATTGAAGACAACTTTGGATGCTGTAGCTCCTCTAAAAAAGAGAGCTTTAAATCAGAAGTGCCTGACTCCGTGGTATAACTCACAAACTCGTAGCTTAAAGCAGATAACCCGTAAGTTGGAGAGGAAATGGCGTCTCACTAATTTAGAAGATCTTCACTTAGCCTGGAAAAAGAGTCTGTTGCTCTATAAAAAAAAGCCCTCCGTAAAGCTAGGACATCTTTCTACTCATCACTAATTGAAGAAAATAAGAACAACCCCAGGTTTCTTTTCAGCACTGTAGCCAGGCTGACAAAGAGTCAGAGCTCTATTGAGCTGAGTATTCCATTAACTTTAACTAGTAATGACTTCATGACTTTCTTTGCTAACAAAATTTTAACTATTAGAGAAAAAATTACTCATAACCATCCCAAAGACGTATCGTTATCTTTGGCTGCTTTCAGTGATGCCGGTATTTGGTTAGACTCTTTCTCTCCGATTGTTCTGAGTTATTTTCATTAGTTACTTCATCCAAACCATCAACATGTTTATTAGACCCCATTCCTACCAGGCTGCTCAAGGAAGCCCTACCATTATTTAATGCTTCGATCTTAAATATGATCAATCTATCTTTGTTAGTTGGCTATGTACCACAGGCTTTTAAGGTGGCAGTAATTAAACCATTACTTAAAAAGCCATCACTTGACCCAGCTATCTTAGCTAATTATAGGCCAATCTCCAACCTTCCTTTTCTCTCAAAAATTCTTGAAAGGGTAGTTGTAAAACAGCTAACTGATCATCTGCAGAGGAATGGTCTATTTGAAGAGTTTCAATCAGGTTTTAGAATTCATCATAGTACAGAAACAGCATTAGTGAAGGTTACAAATGATCTTCTTATGGCCTCGGACAGTGGACTCATCTCTGTGCTTGTTCTGTTAGACCTCAGTGCTGCTTTTGATACTGTTGACCATAAAATTTTATTACAGAGATTAGAGCATGCCATAGGTATTAAAGGCACTGTGCTGCGGTGGTTTGAATCATATTTGTCTAATAGATTACAATTTGTTCATGTAAATGGGGAATCTTCTTCACAGACTAAAGTTAATTATGGAGTTCCACAAGGTTCTGTGCTAGGACCAATTTTATTCACTTTATACATGCTTCCCTTAGGCGGTATTATTAGACGGTATTGCTTAAATTTTCATTGTTATGCAGATGATACCCAGCTTTATCTATCCATGAAGCCAGAGGACACACACCAATTAGCTAAACTGCAGGATTGTCTTACAGACATAAAGACATGGATGACCTCTATTTTCCTGCTTTTAAACTCAGATAAAACTGACGTTATTGTACTTGGCCCCACAAATCTTAGAAACATGGTGTCTAACCAGATCCTTACTCTGGATGGCATTACCCTGACCTCTAGTAATACTGTGAGAAATCTTGGAGTCATTTTTGATCAGGATATGTCATTCAAAGCGCATATTAAACAAATATGTAGGACTGCTTTTTTGCATTTACGCAATATCTCTAAAATCAGAAAGGTCTTGTCTCAGAGTGATGCTGAAAAACTAATTCATGCATTTATTTCCTCTAGGCTGGACTATTGTAATTCATTATTATCAGGTTGTCCTAAAAGTTCCCTAAAAAGCCTTCAGTTAATTCAAAATGCTGCAGCTAGAGTACTGACGGGGACTAGAAGGAGAGAGCATATCTCACCCATATTGGCCTCTCTTCATTGGCTTCCTTTTAATTCTAGAATAGAATTTAAAATTCTTCTTCTTACTTATAAGGTTTTGAATAATCAGGTCCCATCTTATCTTAGGGACCTCGTAGTACCATATCACCCCAATAGAGCGCTTCGCTCTCAGACTGCAGGCTTACTTGTAGTTCCTAGGGTTTGTAAGAGTAGAATGGGAGGCAGAGCCTTCAGCTTTCAGGCTCCTCTCCTGTGGAACCAGCTCCCAATTCAGATCAGGGAGACAGACACCCTCTCTACTTTTAAGATTAGGCTTAAAACTTTCCTTTTTGCTAAAGCTTATAGTTAGGGCTGGATCAGGTGACCCTGAACCATCCCTTAGTTATGCTGCTATAGACGTAGACTGCTGGGGGGTTCCCATGATGCACTGTTTCTTTCTCTTTTTGCTCTGTATGCACCACTCTGCATTTAATCATTAGTGATCGATCTCTGCTCCCCTCCACAGCATGTCTTTTTCCTGGTTCTCTCCCTCAGCCCCAACCAGTCCCAGCAGAAGACTGCCCCTCCCTGAGCCTGGTTCTGCTGGAGGTTTCTTCCTGTTAAAAGGGAGTTTTTCCTTCCCACTGTAGCCAAGTGCTTGCTCACAGGGGGTCGTTTTGACCGTTGGGGTTTTACATAATTATTGTATGGCCTTGCCTTACAATATAAAGCGCCTTGGGGCAACTGTTTATTGTGATTTGGCGCTATATAAAAAAATTGATTGATTGATTGATTGATTATTTTCCCTTTTGTTTGGCTAGTATACTGGAGTAGTATGTTACTATGCTTTTTACCCTTTTTAATTAATTTTATTAGTAAAGCGAGTGGGCCAACTTTATCTAACGTCTGGGTCCTTTAGTGAAGCTTAGGGCTCGTGACCGGTGATCACCTTAGCATTTCTTCTGTTTTTCTTGTTGCTTAATGCTGACAAATTATACCTTCTTTGTTGTTTTTCTAATGCCTGATTCTGTTTTTTTTTTTCTCTCTCTGTTTGAGGTGCGGCTCCATCCAGAGATGGGGGTGGTGTCTTCTTCTGCAAAGCTCCTGTCCTGTGCACCGGCATGGATGACAGTGGTAAGGAAAAACTGATGATTTGAGGAAGAAAACTCAAGCAGACCGGACTCAAAGGGGTGACCCTCTGCTTGGCCATGCTACTGTCACAATTGACAATACGTTTTTGATTTTCTTTTAATATCCAAACTTTCTTATTGAAGCAAAACAAAATGTGAGATTATTTTTAGTTCTCATTTAAGAAACTAAATATTCATAAATATTTAAATTGTAATTTATTTGTGAGGCTGATGCCTTTGTAGGTGTGCTGCCTGGTACATGACAACACAAAGACATATATTTCAATCAGTGAAAAGAACAACCTTGCATCCTCTGAAATTGCAGCAAACCATATAAGTGAATTCCTGTATTTTTAGTCTTTTAAAATAAATTCGTAATTTGGTTAAAAATTCACATATTTTTCATATGTATTAACAAAAATTACATTTTTTTTAGACAGATTCAAGCAGATATCAGTGAAATCAAACATTATCTTACATCCAAGATTAAATTAAATTCGTCTGACTGACCAACTCCCCTTCAAACCTGGAAGCAAAATATATTACCGCTCAAAAAAAAAAAAAGTTTAAAGATAATTTTAAACACCAGAATGTTCCCTTTGGGAATGAAATGTCATGACGTGGTTAAATCTCATAAAGAAACCTGCAGCAGCTCCAACAAACTCCCACTTAACCTTACATGACTCACTAATGGAGTTAAAAAAGGTCACGAACAAATGGATAACGCAATGGTGTGTTTGTAGATGTTCCTATGGTTGCTGTGAGGCCACGCCCACTGTGCTAGAGAGTGTATGCTGTGGGGAACAGAATAAAGGTGGTTCAGAAGAGGGATGAGGATCAGGACATGAAGTGCATCACAGAACACCTGGGCTTTCAAACAATGTTTGAACTTGGAAGTCCTGCGGATGGCCTGCTTCACTTCAAGACAGCATTACCGAGATGAAGCAGGCAATGAATAAGTGTTTTTACAGAAAACAATATCAAATTGTAAAGTGCATTCCAAATATACTCCCTTTTTATTATTTATTTAAATCTCCAGACAATTGTAGTGCATGAAAACCAAAACATTACAATTTATTCAGATCTTGTAGCAGCAGATAACATTAACAAAATCTGTAACCATTTAACGTTTATTAATGCTTATTTAATGTTTGTCAGGATTTGGGGTTTGCTTGTGTTTGATTTGAGTTATTTTATGTGATTGTTTTCTGTGTGTGTTTATTCTCTTGTTGGTCTCTTTCTTGCTTGGGCTTTCTCTGTCCCTATCTCTCTTGTCTGTCTCCGGGTGCTTGGTGGTGGGCGTTTCACTCTGTCTGGCCACACCCCATTCTGGTGCTTTCCACACACCTGTTCCTAATCTGTAGCTCACCTGGGTGTATATAAACTCCACTGGGTGCACTTGTCTCTCGCCAGATTGATGCACCTTGTACCTTCTCTCCTTGCCCTGTTCTTGTGGTTTGTCGTCCTGCCAGTCTCACCGTGTTTTTG